>NW_027476214.1:0-300000 GCF_051020955.1 Megalopta genalis | reverse complement strand
TGGTTTAGCTACAAATACTTGTGATATACATGATTTAGCTTCAACTGCATACGAAAAAAGAGATTTAGCTTCAAATCCATGCGAAACATATGATTTAACTTCAAATCAATGCGAAGTAGAAGGCTGATCTTCGAATCCATGCGAAGCAAATGGTTTAGCTTCAAATACTTGTGATACACTTGAGTTAGCTTCAACAGCATGCGAAACAAACGAGTTAGCTTCAAATCCATGCGAAACACATGATTTAGCATCAAATCAATGCGAAGTGGAAGGCTTATCTTCGAATCCATGCGAAACAAATGGTTTAGCTTCAAATACTTGTGATACACTTGGTTTAGCTTCAACAGCATGCGAAACAAACGAGTTAGCTTCAAATCCATGCGAATCAAATGTTTTAGCTTCAAATACTTGTGATATACATGATTTATCTTCAACACCTAGCAAAAAAAAACGAGTTAGCTTCAAATCCATGCGAAACACATGATTTAGCTTCAAATCAATGCGAAGTAGATGGATTATCTTCGAATCCATGCGAAACAAATGGCTTAACTTCAAATACTTGTGATATACATGATTCAGCTTCAACTGCATGCGAAACAAACGATTTATCTTCAAATACATGCGAAACGTATGATTTAGCTTCAAATCAATGCGAAGTAGAATGGTTATCTTCGAATCCAAGCGAAACAAATGGTTTACCTTGATACACCTGTGATATACATGATTTAGCTTCAACTACATACGAAAAAAAAGAGTTAGCTTCAAATCCATGCGAAACATATGATTTAACTTCAAATGAAGTTAAATGCATGCGAAACACATGATTTAGATTCAAATCAATGCGAAGTAGAAGGCTTATCTTCGAATCCATGCGAAACAAATGGTTTAGCTTCAAAAACTTGTGATATACATAATTCAGCTTCAACTGCATGCGAAACAAACGTGTTAGCTTCAAATCCATGCGAAACACATGATTTAGATTAAAATCAATGCGAAGTAGAAGGCTTATCTTCGAATCCATGCGAAACAAATGGTTTAGCTTCAAATACTTGTGAAATACATGATTTAGCTTCAACAGTATGCGAAATGAACGAGTTAGATTCAAATCCATGCGAAACACATGATTTAGCTTCAAATCAATGCGAAGTAGAAGTGTTATTTTCGAATCCATGCGAAACAAATGATTTAGCTGCAAATACTTGTGATATACATGATTTAGCTTCAACTGCATGCGAAACAAACGAGTTAGCTTCAAGTCCAAACGAAACACATGATTTATCTTCCATGCATTGCGTAGTAGAAGGTTTAACTACAAATCCATGCGATTCAAGTGATTTAGGTTAAAATACTTGCTATATAATGGATTTAGCTTCAACTGGAAGCGAGACAAACGAGTTAGCTTCACATTCATGCGAAACACATGATTTAGATTCAAATCAATGCTAGGTAAAAGCCTTGTCTTCAAATCCATGCGAAACAAATGATTTAGCTTCAAATACTTTCGATATAAATGATTTAGATTCAACTGCATGCGAATCAAACGAGTCAACTTCAAATCCATGCGAAACACATGATTTAGCTTCAAATCAATGCGAAGTAGAAGACTTATCTTCGAATAAATACGAAACAAATGATATAGCTTCAAATACTTGTGATATACATGATTTAGTTCCAACAGCATGCGAAACAAACGAGTTAGAATCAAATCCATGCGAAACAAATGGTTTAGCTGCAAATACTTGTGATATACATGATTTAGCTTCAACTGCATACGAAAAAAAAGAGGTAGCTTCAAATCCAAGCGAAACACATGATTTAGCCTCAAATCAATGCGAAGTAGAAGGCTTAGCTTCGAATAAATGCGAAACAAATGGTTTAGCTTCAAATACTTATGATACACTTGATTTAGCTTCAACTGCATGCGAAACAAACGACTTAGCTTGAAATCCATGCGAAACAAATGACTTAGCATCAAATCAATGCGAAGTAGAAGGCTGACCTTCGAATCCATGCGAAGCAAATGGTTTAGCTTCAAATACTTGTGATATAAATGATTTAGTTTCAACAGCATGCGAAACAAACTAGGTTGGCTTCGAATCCATGCGAAACAAATGGTTTAACTTCAAATACTTGTGATATACATGATTTAGCTTCAACAGCAAGCGAAGCAAATGAGTTATCTTCAAATCCAAACGAAACACATGTTTTATATTCAAATCAATGCTAAGTAGAAAGCTTAGCTTCAAATCCATGGGAATAAAATGGTTTAGCTTCAAATACTTGTGATATACATGATTTAGCTTCAACAGCTAGCGAAAAAACGAATCAGCTTCAAATCCAAGCGAAACACATGATTTAGCCTCAAATCAATGCGAATTAGAAGGCTTAGCTTCGAGTAAATGCGAAGCAAATTGTTTAGCTTCAAATACTTGTGATACACTTGATATAGCTTCAACAGCATGCGAAACAAACGAGTTAACTTCAAGTCCAAGCGAAAAACATGATTTATCATCAAGTCAACGCGAAGTTGACGGCTTAGCTTCAAATCCATGCGAAACGAATGATTTAGCTCCAGATACTTGTGAATATAAGTGATATAGCTTCAAATGCAGGCGAAACAAACGAGTTAGCTTCAAACCCATGCGAAACACATGATTTAGCATCTAATCAATGAGAAGTAGAAGGCTGATCTTCGTATCCAGGCGAAACAAATGGATTAGCTTCATATACTTGTTATATACATGATTTAGCCTCAACAGCATGCGAAATAAACGAGTTAGATTCAAATCAATGCGAAGTATAAGGGTTATCTTCGAATCCATGCGAAACAAATGGTTTAGCTGCAAATACTTGTGATATACATGATTTAGCTTCAACTGCATGCGAAGCAAACGAGTTAACTTCAAGTCCAAGCGAAAAACATGATTTAGCTTCAAATCAATGCGAAGTAGAAGGGTTATCTTCGAATCCATGCGAAACAAATGGTTCAGCTTCAAATACTTGTGATATACATGATTCAGCTTCAACTGCATGCGAAACAAACGAGTTAGATTCAAATCCATGCTAAACACATGATTTAGCATCAAGTCAACGCGAAGTTGATGGCTTAGCTTCAAATCCATGCGAAACGAAAGATTTAGCTTCACATACTTGTGAATATAAGTGATATAGCTTCAAATGCAGGCGAAACAAACGAGTTAGCTTCAAACCCATGCGAAACACATGACTTAGCATCTAATCAATGCAAAGTAGAAGGCTAATCTTCGAATCCATGCGAAACAAATGATATAGCTTCAAATACTTGTGATACACTTGATTTAGCTTCAACAGCATGCGAAACAAACGAGTTAGCTTCAAATCCATGCGAAACACATGATTTAGCTTCAAATCAATGCGAAGTAGGAGGCATATCTTCGATTCCTTGCGATACAAATGGTTTAGCTTCAAATACTTGTGATATACATGATTTAGCTTCAACAGCATGCGAAACAAACGAGTTAGCTTCAAATCCATGCGAAACACATGATTTAGCTTCAAATCAATGCGAAGTAGAAGGGTTATCTTCGAATCCATGCGAAACAAATGGTTTAGCTTCAAATACTTGTGATGTACATGATTTAGCTTCAACTGCATGCGAAAGAAACGAGTTTAGCTTCAAATCCATGCGAAACACATGATTTAGCTTCAAATCAATGCGAAGTAGAAGTGTTATTTTCGAATCCATGCGAAACAAATGATTTAGCTGCAAATACTTGTGATATACAAGATTTAGCTTCAACTGCATGCGAAACAAACGAGTTAGCTTCAAGTCCAAACGAAACACATGATTTATCTTCCATGCATTGCGTAGTAGAAGGTTTAACTACAAATCCATGCGATTCAAGTGATTTAGGTTAAAATACTTGCTATATAATGGATTTAGCTTCAACTGGAAGCGAGACAAACGAGTTAGCTTCACATTCATGCGAAACACATGATTTAGATTCAAATCAATGCTAGGTAAAAGCCTTGTCTTCAAATCCATGCGAAACAAATGATTTAGCTTCAAATACTTTCGATATAAATGATTTAGATTCAACTGCATGCGAATCAAACGAGTCAACTTCAAATCCATGCGAAACACATGATTTAGCTTCAAATCAATGCGAAGTAGGAGGCATATCTTCGATTCCTTGCGATACAAATGGTTTAGCTTCAAATACTTGTGATATACATGATTTAGCTTCAACAGCATGCGAAACAAACGAGTTAGCTTCAAATCCATGCGAAACACATGATTTAGCTTCGAATCAATGCGAAGTAGAAGGGTTATCTTCGAATCCATGCGAAACAAATGGTTTAGCTGCAAATACTTGTGATATACATGATTTAGCTTCAACTGCATACGAAAAAAAAGAGTTAGCTTCAAATCCATGCGAAACACATGATTTAGATTAAAATCAATGCGAAGTAGAAGACTTATCTTCGAATAAATACGAAACAAATGATATAGCTTCAAATACTTGTGATATACATGATTTAGTTCCAACAGCATGCGAAACAAACGAGTTAGAATCAAATCCATGCGAAACAAATGGTTTAGCTGCAAATACTTGTGATATACATGATTTAGCTTCAACTGCATGCGAAGCAAACGAGTTAACTTCAAGTCCAAGCGAAAAACATGATTTAGCTTCAAATCAATGCGAAGTAGAAGGGTTATCTTCGAATCCATGCGAAACAAATGGTTCAGCTTCAAATACTTGTGATATACATGATTCAGCTTCAACTGCATGCGAAACAAACGAGTTAGATTCAAATCCATGCTAAACACATGATTTAGCATCAAGTCAACGCGAAGTTGATGGCTTAGCTTCAAATCCATGCGAAACGAAAGATTTAGCTTCACATACTTGTGAATATAAGTGATATAGCTTCAAATGCAGGCGAAACAAACGAGTTAGCTTCAAACCCATGCGAAACACATGACTTAGCATCTAATCAATGCAAAGTAGAAGGCTAATCTTCGCATCCATGCGAAACAAATGATATAGCTTCAAATACTTGTGATACACTTGATTTAGCTTCAACAGCATGCGAAACAAACGAGTTAGCTTCAAATCCATGCGAAACACATGATTTAGCTTCAAATCAATGCGAAGTAGGAGGCATATCTTCGATTCCTTGCGATACAAATGGTTTAGCTTCAAATACTTGTGATATACATGATTTAGCTTCAACAGCATGCGAAACAAACGAGTTAGCTTCAAATCCATGCGAAACACATGATTTAGCTTCAAATCAATGCGAAGTAGAAGGGTTATCTTCGAATCCATGCGAAACAAATGGTTTAGCTTCAAATACTTGTGATATACATGATTCAGCTTCAACTGCATGCGAAACAAACGAGTTAGATTCAAATCCATGCTAAACACATGATTTAGCTTCAAATCAATGCGAAATAGATGGATTATCATCGAATCCATGCGAAACAAATGGTTTAACTTCAAATACTTGTGATATACATGATTTAGCTTCAACAGCATGCGAAGCAAACGAGTTATCTTCAAATCCAAGCGAAACACATGATTTATCTTCAAATCAATGCTAAGTAGAAAGCTTAGCTTCAAATCCATGGGAATCAAATGGTTTAGCTTCAAATACTTGTGATATACATGATTCAGCTTCAACTGCATGCGAAACAAACGAGTTAGCTTCAAATCCATGCGAAACACATGATTTGGATTAAAATCAATGAGAAGTAGAAGGCTTATCCTCGAATAAATGCGAAACAAATGATATAGCTTCAAATACTTCTGATATACATGATTTAGTTCAAACAGCATGCGAAACAAACGAGTTAGCTTCAAGTCCAAACGAAAAACATGATTTAGCATCAAGTCAACGCGAAGTTGAAGGCTTAGCTTCAAATCCATGCGAAACGAAAGATTTAGCTTCACATACTTGTGAATATAAGTGATATAGCTTCAAATGCAGGCGAAACAAACGAGTTAGCTTCAAACCCATGCGAAACACATGACTTAGCATCTAATCAATGCGAAGTAGAAGGCTAATCTTCAAATCCATGCGAAACAAATGATTTAGCTTCAAATACTTTCGATATAAATGATTTAGATTCAGCTGCATGCGAAACAAACGAGTTAACTTCAAATCCATGCGAAACACATGATATAGTTTCAAATCAATGCGAAGTAGAAGACTGATCTTCAAATCCATGTGAAACGAATAGTTTAGCTTCCAAAACTTTTGATATACATGATTTAGCTTCAACAGCATGCGAAACAAACGAGTTAGCTTCAAATCCATGCGAAACACATGATTTAGCTTCAAATCAATGCGAATTAGAAGGGTTATCTTGGAATCCATGCGAAACGAATAGTTTAGCTTCAATTACTTGTGATATACATGATTCAGCTTCAACTGCATGCGAAACAAACGAGTTAGCTTCAAACCCATGCGAAACACATGATTTAGCATCTAATCAATGCGAAGTAGAAGGCTGATCTTCGAATCCATGCGAAGCAAATTGTTTAGTTTCAAATACTTGTGATACACTTGATTTAGCTTCAACAGCATGCGAAAAAAACGAGTTAGATTCAAATCCATGCGAAACACATGATTTAGCTTCAAATCAATGCGAAGTAGAAGGGTGATCTTCGTATCGATGCGAAACAAATGGTTTAGCTGCAAATACTTGTGATGTACACGATTCAGCTTCAACTGCATGCGAAACAAACGAGTTAGCTTCAAATCCATGCGAAACACATGATTTAGCGTCAAATCAATGCGAAGTGGAAGGCTTATCTTCGAATCCATGCGAAACAAATGGTTTAGCTTCATATACTTGTGATATACATGATTTAGCTTCAACAGCATGCGAAATGAACGAGTTAGATTCAAATCCACGCGAAACACATGATTTAGGTTCAAATCAATGCGAAGTAGAAGGCTTATCTTCGAATCCATGCGAAGCAAATGGTTTAGTTTCAAATACTTGTGATACACTTGAGTTAGCTTCAACAGCATGCGAAACAAACGAGTTAGCTTCAAATCCATGCGAAACACATGATTTAGCATCAAATCAATGCGATGTGGAAGGCTTATCTTCGAATCCATGCGAAACAAATGGTTTAGCTTCATATACTGGTGATATACATGATTTAGCTTCAACAGCATGCGAAATGAACGAGTTAGATTCAAATCCATGCGAAACACATGATTTAGCTGCAAATCAATGCGAAGTAGAAGTGTTATTTTCGTCTCCATGCGAAACAAATGGTTTAGCTGCAAATACTTGTGATATACATGATTTAGCTTCAACTGCATACGAAAAAAAAGAGTTAGCTTCAAATCCATGCGAAACATATGATTTAGCATCTAATCAATGCGAAGTGGAAGGCTTATCTTCGAATCCATGCGAAACAAATGGTTTAGCTTCATATACTTGTGATATACATGATTTAGCTTCAACAGCATGCGAAATGAACGAGTTAGATTCAAATCCACGCGAAACACATGATTTAGGTTCAAATCAATGCGAAGTAGAAGGCTTATCTTCGAATCCATGCGAAGCAAATGGATTAGCTTCATAGACTTGTGATATACATGATTTAGCTTCAACAGCATGCGAAATAAACGAGTTAGATTCAAATCCATGCGAAACACATGATTTAACTTCAAATCAATGCGAAACAAATGGTTTAGCTGCAACTACTTGTGATATACATGATTTAGCTTCAACAGCATGCGAAACATACGAGTTAGCTTCAACTCCATGCGAACACATGATTTAGCTTCAAATCAATGCGAAGTAGGAGGCTTATCTTCGAATCCATGCGAAACATATGATATAGCTTCAAATACTTGTGATATACAAGATTTAGCTTCAACAGCATGCAAAACAATCGAGTTAGCTTCAAATCCACGCGAAACACATGATTTAGATTAAAATCAGTGAGAAGTAGAAGGCTTATCTTCGAATCCAAGCGAAACAAATGGTTTAGCTTCAAATACTTGTGATATACTTGATTTAGCTTCAACTGCATGCGAAACAAACGAGGTAGCTTCAAATCCATGCGAACACATGATTTAGCTTCAAATCAATGCGAAGTGGAGGGCTTATCTTCGAATCCATGCGAAACGAATAGTTTAGATTCAAATACTTTTGATATACATGACTCAGCTTCAACTGCATGCGAAACAAACGAGTTAGCTTCAAATCCATGCAAAACACATGAATTAGATTAAAATCAATGCAAAGTAGAAGGCTTATCTTCGAATCAGTGCGAAACAAATGGTTTAGCGTCAAATACTTGTGATATACATGATTTAGCTTCAACTGCATGCGAAACAAACGAGGTAGCTTCAAATCCATGCGAGCACATGAATTAGATTAAAATCAATGTGAAGTAGAAGGCTTATCTTCGAATCCATGCGAAACAAATGGTTTAGCTGCAAATACTTGTGATATACATGATTTAGCTTCAACAGCAATCGAAACAAACGAGTTAGCTTCAAATCCATGCGAACAGATGATTTAGCTTCAAATCAATGCGAAGTAGGAGGCTTATCTTCGAATCCATGCGAAACAAATGGTTTAGCTTCAAATACTTGTGATATACATGATTTAGTTTCAACATTATAGGAAACAAACGAGTTAGATTCAAATCCATGCGAAACACATGATTTAGCTTCAAATCAATGGGAAGTATATGGATTATCTTCGAATCCATGCGAAGCAAATGGATTAGCTTCATATACTTGTGATATACATGATTTAGCTTCAACAGCATGCGAAATAAACGAGTTAGATTCAAATCCATGCGAAACACATGATTTAACTTCAAATCACTGCGAAACAAATGGTTTAGCTGCAACTACTTGTGATATACATGATTTAGCTTCAACTGCATGCGAAATAAACGAGTTAACTTCAAATCCATGCGAAACACATGATTTAGCTTCAAATCGATGCGAAGTGGAAGGCTTATCTTCGACTCCATGCGAAACATATGATATAGCTTCAAATACTTGTGATATACATGATTCAGCTTCAACAGCATGCGAAACAAACGAGTTAGCTTCAAATCCGTGCAAACACATGATTTAGCTTCAAATCAATGCGAAGTAGGAGGCTTATCTTCGAATCCATGCGAAACAAATGGTTTAGCTGCAAATACTTGTGATATACATGATTTAGCTTCAACTGCCTGCGAAAAAAACGAGTTAGCTTCAAATCCATGCGAAACACATGATTTAGCTTTAAATCAATGCGAATTAGAAGGGTTATCTTCGAATCCATGCGAAACATATGATATAGCTTCAAATACTTGTGATATACACGATTCAGCTTCAACAGCATGCGAAACAAACGAGTTAGCTTCAAATCCGTGCAAACACATGATTTAGCTTCAAATCAATGCGAAGTAGGAGGCTTATCTTCGAATCCATGCGAAACAAATGGTTTAGCTTCAAATACTTGTGATATACATGATTCAGCTTCAACTGCATGCGAAACAAACGAGTTAGCTTCAAATCCATGCGAAACACATGAATTAGATTAAAATCAATGTGAAGTAGAAGGCTTATCTTCGAATCCGTGCGAAACAAATGGTTTAGCGTCAAATACTTGTGATATACATGATTTAGCTTCAACTGCATGCGAAACAAACGAGGTAGCTTCAAATCCATGCGAACACACGATTTAGCTTCAAATCAATGCGAAGTAGAAGGCTGATCTTCGAATCCATGTGAAGCAAATGGTTTGGCTTCAAATACTTCTGCTACACTTGATTTAGCTTCAACAGCATGCGATACAAACGAGTTCGATTCAAATCCATGCGAAACACATGATTTAGCTTCAAATCAATGCGAAGTACATGGGTTATCTTCGAATAAATGCGAAACAAATGGTTTAGCTTCAAATACTTGTGAAATACATGATTTAGCTTCAACAACATGCGAAACAAACGAGTTAGCTTCAAGTCCGTGCAAACACATGATTTAGCTTCAAATCAATGCGAAGTAGGAGGCTTATCTTCGAATCCATGCGAAACAAATGGTTTAGCTGCAAATACTTGTGATATACATGATTTAGCTTCAACTGCTTGCGAAACAAACGAGTTAGCTTCAAATCCGTGCAAACACATGATTTAGCTTCAAATCAATGCGAAGTAGGAGGCTTATCTTCGAATCCATGCGAAACAAATGGTTTAGCTTCAAATACTTGTGATATACATGATTCAGCTTCAACTGCATGCGAAACAAACGAGTTAGCTTCAAATCCATGCGAAACACATGAATTAGATTAAAATCAATGTGAAGTAGAAGGCTTATCTTCGAATCCGTGCGAAACAAATGGTTTAGCGTCAAATACTTGCGATATACATGATTTAGCTTCAACTGCATGCGAAACAAACGAGTTAGCTTCAAGTCCGTGCAAACACATGATTTAGCTTCAAATCAATGCGAACACATGATTTAGCTTCAAATCAATGCGAAGTAGAAGGCTGATCTTCGAATCCATGTGAAGCAAATGGTTTGGCTTCAAATACTTCTGCTACACTTGATTTAGCTTCAACAGGATGCGATACAAACGAGTTCGATTCAAATCCATGCGAAACACATGATTTAGCTTCAAATCAATGCGAAGTACATGGGTTATCTTCGAATAAATGCGAAACAAATGGTTTAGCTTCAAATACTTGTGAAATACATGATTTAGCTTCAACAACATGCGAAACAAACGAGTTAGCTTCAAGTCCGTGCAAACACATGATTTAGCTTCAAATCAATGCGAAGTAGGAGGCTTATCTCCGAATCCATGCGAAACAAATGGTTTAGCTGCAAATACTTGTGATATACATGATTTAGCTTCAACTGCCTGCGAAAAAAACGAGTTAGCTTCAAATCCATGCGAAACACATGATTTAGCTTTAAATCAATGCGAATTAGAAGGGTTATCTTCGAATCCATGCGAAACATATGATATAGCTTCAAATACTTGTGATATACATGATTCAGCTTCAACAGCGTGCGAAACAAACGAGTTAGCTTCAAATCCGTGCAAACACATGATTTAGCTTCAAATCAATGCGAAGTAGGAGGCTTATCTTCGAATCCATGCGAAACAAATGGTTTAGCTTCAAATACTTGTGATATACATGATTCAGCTTCAACTGCATGCGAAACAAACGAGTTAGCTTCAAATCCATGCGAAGCACATGAATTAGATTAAAATCAATGTGAAGTAGAAGGCTTATCTTCGAATCCGTGCGAAACAAATGGTTTAGCGTCAAATACTTGCGATATACATGATTTAGCTTCAACTGCATGCGAAACAAACGAGGTAGCTTCAAATCCATGCGAACACATGATTTAGCTTCAAATCAATGCGAAGTAGAAGGCTGATCTTCGAATCCATGTGAAGCAAATGGTTTGGCTTCAAATACTTCTGCTACACTTGATTTAGCTTCAACAGCATGCGATACAAACGAGTTCGATTCAAATCCATGCGAAACACATGATTTAGCTTCAAATCAATGCGAAGTACATGGGTTATCTTCGAATAAATGCGAAACAAATGGTTTAGCTTCAAATACTTGTGAAATACATGATTTAGATTCAACAACGTGCGAAACAAACGAGTTAGCTTCAAGTCCAAACGAAAAACATGATTTAGCATCAAGTCAACGCGAAGTTGATGGCTTAGCTTCAAATCCATGCTAAACGAATGATTTTGCTTCACATACTTGTGAATATAAGTGATATAGCTTCAAATGCAGGCGAAACAAACGAGGTAGCTTCAAATGCATGCGAACACATGATTTAGCTTAAAATCAATGCGAAGATGGAGGCTTATCTTCGAATCCATGCGAAACAAATGGTTTAGATGCAAATACTTGTGATATACATGATTTAGCTTCAACTGCATGCGAAACAAACGAGGTAGCTTCAAATCCATGCGAACACATGATTTAGCTTCAAATCAATGCGAAGTGGAAGGCTTATCTTCGAATCCATGCGAAACGAATAGTTTAGATTCAAATACTTTTGATATACATGATTCAGCTTCAACTGTATGCGAAACAAAGGAGTTAGCATAAAATCCATGCGATACACATGATTTAAATTAAAATCAATGCGAAGTAGAAGGCTTATCTTCGAATCCATGCGAAACAAATGGGTTAGCTGCAAATACTTGTGATATACATGATTTAGCTTCAACAGCAATCGAAACAAACGAGTTAGCTTCAAATCCATGCGAACAGATGATTTAGCTTCAAATCAATGCGAAGTAGGAGGCTTATCTTCGAATCCATGCGAAACAAATGGTTTAGCTTCAAATACTTGTGAAATACATGATTTAGCTTCAACAACATGCGAAACAAACGAGTTAGCTTCAAGTCCGTGCAAACACATGATTTAGCTTCAAATCAATGCGAAGTAGGAGGCTTATCTTCGAATCCATGCGAAACAAATGGTTTAGCTGCAAATACTTGTGATATACATGATTTAGCTTCAACTGCATGCGAAACAAACGAGTTAGCTTCAAATCCGTGCAAACACATGATTTAGCTTCAAATCAATGCGAAGTAGGAGGCTTATCTTCGAATCCATGCGAAACAAATGGTTTAGCTTCAAATACTTGTGATATACATGATTCAGCTTCAACTGCATGCGAAACAAACGAGTTAGCTTCAAATCCATGCGAAACACATGAATTAGATTAAAATCAATGTGAAGTAGAAGGCTTATCTTCGAATCCGTGCGAAACAAATGGTTTAGCGTCAAATACTTGCGATATACATGATTTAGCTTCAACTGCATGCGAAGCAAACGAGTTAGCTTCAAGTCCGTGCAAACACATGATTTAGCTTCAAATCAATGCGAACACATGATTTAGCTTCAAATCAATGCGAAGTAGAAGGCTGATCTTCGAATCCATGTGAAGCAAATGGTTTGGCTTCAAATACTTCTGCTACACTTGATTTAGCTTCAACAGCATGCGATACAAACGAGTTCGATTCAAATCCATGCGAAACACATGATTTAGCTTCAAATCAATGCGAAGTACATGGGTTATCTTCGAATAAATGCGAAACAAATGGTTTAGCTTCAAATACTTGTGAAATACATGATTTAGCTTCAACAACATGCGAAACAAACGAGTTAGCTTCAAGTCCGTGCAAACACATGATTTAGCTTCAAATCAATGCGAAGTAGGAGGCTTATCTTCGAATCCATGCGAAACAAATGATTTAGCTGCAAATACTTGTGATATACATGATTTAGCTTCAACTGCCTGCGAAAAAAACGAGTTAGCTTCAAATCCATGCGAAACACATGATTTAGCTTTAAATCAATGCGAATTAGAAGGGTTATCTTCGAATCCATGCGAAACATATGATATAGCTTCAAATACTTGTGATATACATGATTCAGCTTCAACAGCATGCGAAACAAACGAGTTAGCTTCAAATCCGTGCAAACACATGATTTAGCTTCAAATCAATGCGAAGTAGGAGGCTTATCTTCGAATCCATGCGAAACAAATGGTTTAGCTTCAAATACTTGTGATATACATGATTCAGCTTCAACTGCATGCGAAACAAACGAGTTAGCTTCAAATCCATGCGAAACACATGAATTAGATTAAAATCAATGTGAAGTAGAAGGCTTATCTTCGAATCCGTGCGAAACAAATGGTTTAGCGTCAAATACTTGCGATATACATGATTTAGCTTCAACTGCATGCGAAACAAACGAGGTAGCTTCAAATCCATGCGAACACATGATTTAGCTTCAAATCAATGCGAAGTAGAAGGCTGATCTTCGAATCCATGTGAAGCAAATGGTTTGGCTTCAAATACTTGTGAAATACATGATTTAGCTTCAACAACATGCGAAACAAACGAGTTAGCTTCAAGTCCAAACGAAAAACATGATTTAGCATCAAGTCAACGCGAAGTTGATGGCTTAGCTTCAAATCCATGCTAAACGAATGATTTTGCTTCACATACTTGTGAATATAAGTGATATAGCTTCAAATGCAGGCGAAACAAACGAGGTAGCTTCAAATGCATGCGAACACATGATTTAGCTTAAAATCAATGCGAAGATGGAGGCTTATCTTCGAATCCATGCGAAACAAATGGTTTAGATGCAAATACTTGTGATATACATGATTTAGCTTCAACAGCAATCGAAACAAACGAGTTAGCTTCAAATCCATGCGAACAGATGATTTAGCTTCAAATCAATGCGAAGTAGAAGGCTTATCTTCGAATCCATGCGAAGCAAATGGATTAGCTTCATATACTTGTGATATACATGATTTAGCTTCAACAACATGCGAAATAAACGAGTTAGATTCAAATCCATGCGAAACACATGATTTAACTTCAAATCAATGCGAAACAAATGGTTTAGCTGCAACTACTTGTGATATACATGATTTAGCTTCAACTGCATGCGAAATAAACGAGTTAACTTCAAATCCATGCGAAACACATGATTTAGCTTCAAATCGATGCGAAGTGGAAGGCTTATCTTCGAATCCATGCGAAACATATGATATAGCTTCAAATACTCGTGATATACATGATTCAGCTGCAACAGCATGCGAAACAAACGAGTTAGCTTCAAATCCGTGCAAACACATGACTTAGCTTTAAATCAATGCGAATTAGGAGGGTTATCTTCGAATCCATGCGAAACATATGATATAGCTTCAAATACTTGTGATATAGATGATTCAGCTTCAACAGCATGCGAAACAAACGAGTTAGCTTCAAATCCGTGCAAACACATGATTTGGCTTCGAATCAATGCGAAGTAGGAGGCTTATCTTCGAATCCATGCGAAACAAAAGGTTTAGCTTCAAATACTTGTGATATGCATGATTTAGCTTCAACAGCATGCGAAACAAACGAGTTAGCTTCAAGTCCAAACGAAAAACATGATTTAGCATCAAGTCAACGCGAAGTTCATGGCTTAGCTTCAAATCCATGCGTAACGAATGATTTAGCTTCACATACTTGAAAATATAAGTGATATGGCTTCAAATGCAGGCGAAACAAACGAGTTAGCTTCAAATCCAAACGAAAAACATGATTTAGCCTCAAGTCAACGCGGAGTTGATGGCTTAGCTTCAAATCCATGCTAAACGAATGATTTTGCTTCACATACTTGTGAATATAAGTGATATAGCTTCAAATGCAGGCGAAACAAACGAGTTGGCTTCAAACCCATGCGTAACACATGATTTAGCATCTAATAAATGCGAAGTAGAAGGCTTATCTTCGAATCCATGCGAAGCAAATGGTTTGGCTTCAAATACATGTGATACACTTGATTTAGATTCAACAGCGTGCGAAACAAACGAGTTAGATTCAAATCCATGCGAACACATGATTTAGCTCCAAATCAATGCGAAGTAGATGGATTATCATCGAATCCATGCGAAACAAATGGTTTAGCTGCAAATACTTGTGATATACATGATTTAGCTTCAACAGCAATCGAAACAAACGAGTTAGCTTCAAATCCATGCGAACAGATGATTTAGCTTCAAATCAATGCGAAGTAGGAGGCTTATCTTCGAATCCATGCTAAACAAATGGTTTAGCTTCAAATACTTGTGATATACATGATATAGTTTCAACATTATAGGAAACAAACGAGTTAGATTCAAATCCATGCGAAACACATGATTTAGCTTCAAATCAATGCGAAGTAGGAGGCTTATCTTCGAATCCATGCGAAACAAATGGTTTAGCTTCAAATACTTGTGATATACATGATTTAGTTTCAACATTATAGGAAACAAACGAGTTAGATTCAAATCCATGCGAAACACATGATTTAGCTTCAAATCAATGGGAAGTATATGGATTATCTTCGAATCCATGCGAAGCAAATGGATTAGCTTCATATACTTGTGATATACATGATTTAGCTTCAACAGCATGCGAAATAAACGAGTTAGATTCAAATCCATGCGAAACACATGATTTAACTTCAAATCAATGCGAAACAAATGGTTTAGCTGCAACTACTTGTGATATACATGATTTAGCTTCAACTGCATGCGAAATAAACGAGTTAACTTCAAATCCATGCGAACAGATGATTTAGCTTCAAATCAATGCGAAGTAGGAGGCTTATCTTCGAATCCATGCTAAACAAATGGTTTAGCTTCAAATACTTGTGATATACATGATATAGTTTCAACATTATAGGAAACAAACGAGTTAGATTCAAATCCATGCGAAACACATGATTTAGCTTCAAATCAATGCGAAGTAGGAGGCTTATCTTCGAATCCATGCGAAACAAATGGTTTAGCTTCAAATACTTGTGATATACATGATTTAGTTTCAACATTATAGGAAACAAACGAGTTAGATTCAAATCCATGCGAAACACATGATTTAGCTTCAAATCAATGGGAAGTATATGGATTATCTTCGAATCCATGCGAAGCAAATGGATTAGCTTCATATACTTGTGATATACATGATTTAGCTTCAACAGCATGCGAAATAAACGAGTTAGATTCAAATCCATGCGAAACACATGATTTAACTTCAAATCAATGCGAAACAAATGGTTTAGCTGCAACTACTTGTGATATACATGATTTAGCTTCAACTGCATGCGAAATAAACGAGTTAACTTCAAATCCATGCGAAACACATGATTTAGCTTCAAATCGATGCGAAGTGGAAGGCTTATCTTCGACTCCATGCGAAACATATGATATAGCTTCAAATACTTGTGATATACATGATTCAGCTTCAACAGCATGCGAAACAAACGAGTTAGCTTCAAATCCGTGCAAACACATGATTTAGCTTCAAATCAATGCGAAGTAGGAGGCTTATCTTCGAATCCATGCGAAACAAATGGTTTAGCTGCAAATACTTGTGATATACATGATTTAGCTTCAACTGCATGCGAAAAAAACGAGTTAGCTTCAAATCCATGCGAAACACATGATTTAGCTTTAAATCAATGCGAATTAGAAGGGTTATCTTCGAATCCATGCGAAACATATGATATAGCTTCAAATACTTGTGATATACATGATTCAGCTTCAACTGCATGCGAAACAAACGAGTTAGCTTCAAATCCATGCGAAACACATGAATTAGATTAAAATCAATGTGAAGTAGAAGGCTTATCTTCGAATCCGTGCGAAACAAATGGTTTAGCGTCAAATACTTGTGATATACATGATTTAGCTTCAACTGCATGCGAAACAAACGAGGTAGCTTCAAATCCATGCGAACACACGATTTAGCTTCAAATCAATGCGAAGTAGAAGGCTGATCTTCGAATCCATGTGAAGCAAATGGTTTGGCTTCAAATACTTCTGCTACACTTGATTTAGCTTCAACAGCATGCGATACAAACGAGTTCGATTCAAATCCATGCGAAACACATGATTTAGCTTCAAATCAATGCGAAGTACATGGGTTATCTTCGAATAAATGCGAAACAAATGGTTTAGCTTCAAATACTTGTGAAATACATGATTTAGCTTCAACAACATGCGAAACAAACGAGTTAGCTTCAAGTCCGTGCAAACACATGATTTAGCTTCAAATCAATGCGAAGTAGGAGGCTTATCTTCGAATCCATGCGAAACAAATGGTTTAGCTGCAAATACTTGTGATATACATGATTTAGCTTCAACTGCATGCGAAACAAACGAGTTAGCTTCAAATCCGTGCAAACACATGATTTAGCTTCAAATCAATGCGAAGTAGGAGGCTTATCTTCGAATCCATGCGAAACAAATGGTTTAGCTTCAAATACTTGTGATATACATGATTCAGCTTCAACTGCATGCGAAACAAACGAGTTAGCTTCAAATCCATGCGAAACACATGAATTAGATTAAAATCAATGTGAAGTAGAAGGCTTATCTTCGAATCCGTGCGAAACAAATGGTTTAGCGTCAAATACTTGCGATATACATGATTTAGCTTCAACTGCATGCGAAACAAACGAGTTAGCTTCAAGTCCGTGCAAACACATGATTTAGCTTCAAATCAATGCGAACACATGATTTAGCTTCAAATCAATGCGAAGTAGAAGGCTGATCTTCGAATCCATGTGAAGCAAATGGTTTGGCTTCAAATACTTCTGCTACACTTGATTTAGCTTCAACAGGATGCGATACAAACGAGTTCGATTCAAATCCATGCGAAACACATGATTTAGCTTCAAATCAATGCGAAGTACATGGGTTATCTTCGAATAAATGCGAAACAAATGGTTTAGCTTCAAATACTTGTGAAATACATGATTTAGCTTCAACAACATGCGAAACAAACGAGTTAGCTTCAAGTCCGTGCAAACACATGATTTAGCTTCAAATCAATGCGAAGTAGGAGGCTTATCTTCGAATCCATGCGAAACAAATGGTTTAGCTGCAAATACTTGTGATATACATGATTTAGCTTCAACTGCCTGCGAAAAAAACGAGTTAGCTTCAAATCCATGCGAAACACATGATTTAGCTTTAAATCAATGCGAATTAGAAGGGTTATCTTCGAATCCATGCGA
The DNA here is from genome assembly GCF_051020955.1 of Megalopta genalis. Classification (NCBI taxonomy): domain Eukaryota; kingdom Metazoa; phylum Arthropoda; class Insecta; order Hymenoptera; family Halictidae; genus Megalopta; species Megalopta genalis. The sequence goes on along the minus strand of NW_027476214.1, from coordinate 281,424 downwards.
AACATATGATATAGCTTCAAATACTTGTGATATACATGATTCAGCTTCAACAGCGTGCGAAACAAACGAGTTAGCTTCAAATCCGTGCAAACACATGATTTAGCTTCAAATCAATGCGAAGTAGGAGGCTTATCTTCGAATCCATGCGAAACAAATGGTTTAGCTTCCAATACTTGTGATATACATGATTCAGCTTCAACTGCATGCGAAACAAACGAGTTAGCTTCAAATCCATGCGAAACACATGAATTAGATTAAAATCAATGTGAAGTAGAAGGCTTATCTTCGAATCCGTGCGAAACAAATGGTTTAGCGTCAAATACTTGCGATATACATGATTTAGCTTCAACTGCATGCGAAACAAACGAGGTAGCTTCAAATCCATGCGAACACATGATTTAGCTTCAAATCAATGCGAAGTAGAAGGCTGATCTTCGAATCCATGTGAAGCAAATGGTTTGGCTTCAAATACTTCTGCTACACTTGATTTAGCTTCAACAGCATGCGATACAAACGAGTTCGATTCAAATCCATACGAAACACATGATTTAGCTTCAAATCAATGCGAAGTACATGGGTTATCTTCGAATAAATGCGAAACAAATGGTTTAGCTTCAAATACTTGTGAAATACATGATTTAGATTCAACAACATGCGAAACAAACGAGTTAGCTTCAAGTCCAAACGAAAAACATGATTTAGCATCAAGTCAACGCGAAGTTGATGGCTTAGCTTCAAATCCATGCTAAACGAATGATTTTGCTTCACATACTTGTGAATATAAGTGATATAGCTTCAAATGCAGGCGAAACAAACGAGGTAGCTTCAAATGCATGCGAACACATGATTTAGCTTAAAATCAATGCGAAGATGGAGGCTTATCTTCGAATCCATGCGAAACAAATGGTTTAGATGCAAATACTTGTGATATACATGATTTAGCTTCAACTGCATGCGAAACAAACGAGGTAGCTTCAAATCCATGCGAACACATGATTTAGCTTCAAATCAATGCGAAGTGGAAGGCTTATCTTCGAATCCATGCGAAACGAATAGTTTAGATTCAAATACTTTTGATATACATGATTCAGCTTCAACTGTATGCGAAACAAAGGAGTTAGCATAAAATCCATGCGATACACATGATTTAAATTAAAATCAATGCGAAGTAGAAGGCTTATCTTCGAATCCATGCGAAACAAATGGTTTAGCTGCAAATACTTGTGATATACATGATTTAGCTTCAACAGCAATCGAAACAAACGAGTTAGCTTCAAATCCATGCGAACAGATGATTTAGCTTCAAATCAATGCGAAGTAGGAGGCTTATCTTCGAATCCATGCGAAACAAATGGTTTAGCTTCAAATACTTGTGAAATACATGATTTAGCTTCAACAACATGCGAAACAAACGAGTTAGCTTCAAGTCCGTGCAAACACATGATTTAGCTTCAAATCAATGCGAAGTAGGAGGCTTATCTTCGAATCCATGCGAAACAAATGGTTTAGCTGCAAATACTTGTGATATACATGATTTAGCTTCAACTGCATGCGAAACAAACGAGTTAGCTTCAAATCCGTGCAAACACATGATTTAGCTTCAAATCAATGCGAAGTAGGAGGCTTATCTTCGAATCCATGCGAAACAAATGGTTTAGATTCAAATACTTGTGATATACATGATTCAGCTTCAACTGCATGCGAAACAAACGAGTTAGCTTCAAATCCATGCGAAACACATGAATTAGATTAAAATCAATGTGAAGTAGAAGGCTTATCTTCGAATCCGTGCGAAACAAATGGTTTAGCGTCAAATACTTGCGATATACATGATTTAGCTTCAACTGCATGCGAAGCAAACGAGTTAGCTTCAAGTCCGTGCAAACACATGATTTAGCTTCAAATCAATGCGAACACATGATTTAGCTTCAAATCAATGCGAAGTAGAAGGCTGATCTTCGAATCCATGTGAAGCAAATGGTTTGGCTTCAAATACTTCTGCTACACTTGATTTAGCTTCAACAGCATGCGATACAAACGAGTTCGATTCAAATCCATGCGAAACACATGATTTAGCTTCAAATCAATGCGAAGTACATGGGTTATCTTCGAATAAATGCGAAACAAATGGTTTAGCTTCAAATACTTGTGAAATACATGATTTAGCTTCAACAACATGCGAAACAAACGAGTTAGCTTCAAGTCCGTGCAAACACATGATTTAGCTTCAAATCAATGCGAAGTAGGAGGCTTATCTTCGAATCCATGCGAAACAAATGATTTAGCTGCAAATACTTGTGATATACATGATTTAGCTTCAACTGCCTGCGAAAAAAACGAGTTAGCTTCAAATCCATGCGAAACACATGATTTAGCTTTAAATCAATGCGAATTAGAAGGGTTATCTTCGAATCCATGCGAAACATATGATATAGCTTCAAATACTTGTGATATACATGATTCAGCTTCAACAGCATGCGAAACAAACGAGTTAGCTTCAAATCCGTGCAAACACATGATTTAGCTTCAAATCAATGCGAAGTAGGAGGCTTATCTTCGAATCCATGCGAAACAAATGGTTTAGCTTCAAATACTTGTGATATACATGATTCAGCTTCAACTGCATGCGAAACAAACGAGTTAGCTTCAAATCCATGCGAAACACATGAATTAGATTAAAATCAATGTGAAGTAGAAGGCTTATCTTCGAATCCGTGCGAAACAAATGGTTTAGCGTCAAATACTTGCGATATACATGATTTAGCTTCAACTGCATGCGAAACAAACGAGGTAGCTTCAAATCCATGCGAACACATGATTTAGCTTCAAATCAATGCGAAGTAGAAGGCTGATCTTCGAATCCATGTGAAGCAAATGGTTTGGCTTCAAATACTTCTGCTACACTTGATTTAGCTTCAACAGCATGCGATACAAACGAGTTCGATTCAAATCCATGCGAAACACATGATTTAGCTTCAAATCAATGCGAAGTACATGGGTTATCTTCGAATAAATGCGAAACAAATGGTTTAGCTTCAAATACTTGTGAAATACATGATTTAGCTTCAACAACATGCGAAACAAACGAGTTAGCTTCAAGTCCAAACGAAAAACATGATTTAGCATCAAGTCAACGCGAAGTTGATGGCTTAGCTTCAAATCCATGCTAAACGAATGATTTTGCTTCACATACTTGTGAATATAAGTGATATAGCTTCAAATGCAGGCGAAACAAACGAGGTAGCTTCAAATGCATGCGAACACATGATTTAGCTTAAAATCAATGCGAAGATGGAGGCTTATCTTCGAATCCATGCGAAACAAATGGTTTAGATGCAAATACTTGTGATATACATGATTTAGCTTCAACAGCAATCGAAACAAACGAGTTAGCTTCAAATCCATGCGAACAGATGATTTAGCTTCAAATCAATGCGAAGTAGAAGGCTTATCTTCGAATCCATGCGAAGCAAATGGATTAGCTTCATATACTTGTGATATACATGATTTAGCTTCAACAACATGCGAAATAAACGAGTTAGATTCAAATCCATGCGAAACACATGATTTAACTTCAAATCAATGCGAAACAAATGGTTTAGCTGCAACTACTTGTGATATACATGATTTAGCTTCAACTGCATGCGAAATAAACGAGTTAACTTCAAATCCATGCGAAACACATGATTTAGCTTCAAATCGATGCGAAGTGGAAGGCTTATCTTCGAATCCATGCGAAACATATGATATAGCTTCAAATACTCGTGATATACATGATTCAGCTGCAACAGCATGCGAAACAAACGAGTTAGCTTCAAATCCGTGCAAACACATGACTTAGCTTTAAATCAATGCGAATTAGGAGGGTTATCTTCGAATCCATGCGAAACATATGATATAGCTTCAAATACTTGTGATATAGATGATTCAGCTTCAACAGCATGCGAAACAAACGAGTTAGCTTCAAATCCGTGCAAACACATGATTTGGCTTCGAATCAATGCGAAGTAGGAGGCTTATCTTCGAATCCATGCGAAACAAAAGGTTTAGCTTCAAATACTTGTGATATGCATGATTTAGCTTCAACAGCATGCGAAACAAACGAGTTAGCTTCAAGTCCAAACGAAAAACATGATTTAGCATCAAGTCAACGCGAAGTTCATGGCTTAGCTTCAAATCCATGCGTAACGAATGATTTAGCTTCACATACTTGAAAATATAAGTGATATGGCTTCAAATGCAGGCGAAACAAACGAGTTAGCTTCAAATCCAAACGAAAAACATGATTTAGCCTCAAGTCAACGCGGAGTTGATGGCTTAGCTTCAAATCCATGCTAAACGAATGATTTTGCTTCACATACTTGTGAATATAAGTGATATAGCTTCAAATGCAGGCGAAACAAACGAGTTGGCTTCAAACCCATGCGTAACACATGATTTAGCATCTAATAAATGCGAAGTAGAAGGCTTATCTTCGAATCCATGCGAAGCAAATGGTTTGGCTTCAAATACATGTGATACACTTGATTTAGCTTCAACAGCATGCGAAACAAACGAGGTAGCTTCAAATGCATGCGAACACATGACTTAGCTTCAAACCAATGCGAATTAGAAGGGTTATCTTCGAATCCATGCGAAACATATGATATAGCTTCAAATACTTGTCATATACATGATTTAGCTTCAACAGCAATCGAAACAAACGAGTTAGCTTCAAATCCATGCGAACAGATGATTTAGCTTCAAATCAATGCGAAGTAGGAGGCTTATCTTCGAATCCATGCGAAACAAATGGTTTAGCTTCAAATACTTGTGATACACTTGATTTAGATTCAACAGCGTGCGAAACAAACGAGTTAGATTCAAATCCATGCGAACACATGATTTAGCTCCAAATCAATGCGAAGTAGATGGATTATCATCGAATCCATGCGAAACAAATGGTTTAGCTGCAAATACTTGTGATATACATGATTTAGCTTCAACAGCAATCGAAACAAACGAGTTAGCTTCAAATCCATGCGAACAGATGATTTAGCTTCAAATCAATGCGAAGTAGGAGGCTTATCTTCGAATCCATGCTAAACAAATGGTTTAGCTTCAAATACTTGTGATATACATGATATAGTTTCAACATTATAGGAAACAAACGAGTTAGATTCAAATCCATGCGAAACACATGATTTAGCTTCAAATCAATGGGAAGTATATGGATTATCTTCGAATCCATGCGAAACAAATTGTTTAACTTCAAATACTTGTGATACACATGATTTAGCTTCAACAGCATGCGAAACAAACGAGTTAGATTCAAATCCACGCGAAACACATGATTTAGGTTCAAATCAATGCGAAGTAGAAGGCTTATCTTCGAATCCATGCGAAGCAAATGGATTAGCTTCATAGACTTGTGATATACATGATTTAGCTTCAACAGCATGCAAAACAATCGAGTTAGCTTCAAATCCATCCGAAACACATGATTTAGATTAAAATCAATGCGAAGTAGGAGGCTTATCTTCGAATCCATGCGAAACAAATGGTTTAGCTTCAAATACTTGTGATATACATGATTCAGCTTCAACTGCATGCGAAACAAACGAGTTAGCTTCAAATCCATGCGAAACACATGAATTAGATTAAAATCAATGTGAAGTAGAAGGCTTATCTTCGAATCCGTGCGAAACAAATGGTTTAGCGTCAAATACTTGCGATATACATGATTTAGCTTCAACTGCATGCGAAACAAACGAGGTAGCTTCAAATCCATGCGAACACATGATTTAGCTTCAAATCAATGCGAAGTAGAAGGCTGATCTTCGAATCCATGTGAAGCAAATGGTTTGGCTTCAAATACTTCCGCTACACTTGATTTAGCTTCAACAGCATGCGATACAAACGAGTTCGATTCAAATCCATGCGAAACACATGATTTAGCTTCAAATCAATGCGAAGTAGGAGGCTTATCTTCGAATCCATGCGAAACAAATGGTATAGCTTCAAATACTTGTGATATGCATGATTTAGCTTCAACAGCATGCGAAACAAACGATTTAGCTTCAAATCCATGCGACACACATGGTTTAGCATCTAATAAATGCGAAGTAGAGGGCTGATCATCGAATCCATGCGAAGCAAATGGTTTAGCTTCAAATACTTGTGATATACATGATTTAGATTGTACAGAATGCGAAACAAACGAGTTAGCTTCAAGTCCGTGCAAACACATGATTTAGCTTCAAATCAATGCGAAGTAGGAGGCTTATCTTCGAATCCATGCGAAACAAATGGTTTAGCTTCAAATACTTGTGATATACATGATTCAGCTTCAACTGCATGCGAAACAAACGAGTTAGCTTCAAATCCATGCGAAACACATGAATTAGATTAAAATCAATGTGAAGTAGAAGGCTTATCTTCGAATCCGTGCGAAACAAATGGTTTAGCTGCAAATACTTGTGATATACATGATTTAGCTTCAACTGCATGCGAAACAAACGAGTTAGCTTCAAATCCGTGCAAACACATGATTTAGCTTCAAATCAATGCGAAGTAGGAGGCTTATCTTCGAATCCATGCGAAACAAATGGTTTAGCTTCAAATACTTGTGATATACATGATTCAGCTTCAACTGCTTGCGAAACAAACGAGTTAGCTTCAAATCCATGCGAAAGACATGAATTAGATTAAAATCAATGTGAAGTAGAAGGCTTATCTTCGAATTCGTGCGAAACAAATGGTTTAGCGTCAAATACTTGCGATATACATGATTTAGCTTCAACTGCATGCGAAACAAACGAGGTAGCTTCAAATCCATGCGAACACATGATTTAGCTTCAAATCAATGCGAAGTAGAAGGCTGATCTTCGAATCCATGTGAAGCAAATGGTTTGGCTTCAAATACTTCTGCTACACTTGATTTAGCTTCAACAGCATGCGATACAAACGAGTTCGATTCAAATCCATGCGAAACACATGATTTAGCTTCAAATCAATGCGAAGTACATGGGTTATCTTCGAATAAATGCGAAACAAATGGTTTAGCTTCAAATACTTGTGAAATACATGATTTAGCTTCAACAACATGCGAAACAAACGAGTTAGCTTCAAGTCCAAACGAAAAACATGATTTAGCTTCAAATCAATGCGAAGTAGGAGGCTTATCTTCGAATCCATGCGAAACAAATGGTTTAGCTGCAAATACTTGTGATATACATGATTTAGCTTCAACTGCATGCGAAAAAAACGAGTTAGCTTCAAATCCATGCGAAACACATGATTTAGCTTTAAATCAATGCGAATTAGAAGGGTTATCTTCGAATCCATGCGAAACATATGATATAGCTTCAAATACTTGTGATATACATGATTCAGCTTCAACAGCATGCGAAACAAACGAGTTAGCTTCAAATCCGTGCAAACACATGATTTAGCTTCAAATCAATGCGAAGTAGGAGGCTTATCTTCGAATCCATGCGAAACAAATGGTTTAGCTTCAAATACTTGTGATATACATGATTCAGCTTCAACTGCATGCGAAACAAACGAGTTAGCTTCAAATCCATGCGAAACACATGAATTAGATTAAAATCAATGTGAAGTAGAAGGCTTATCTTCGAATCCGTGCGAAACAAATGGTTTAGCGTCAAATACTTGCGATATACATGATTTAGCTTCAACTGCATGCGAAACAAACGAGGTAGCTTCAAATCCATGCGAACACATAATTTAGCTTCAAATCAATGCGAAGTAGAAGGCTGATCTTCGAATCCATGTGAAGCAAATGGTTTGGCTTCAAATACTTCCGCTACACTTGATTTAGCTTCAACAGCATGCGATACAAACGAGTTCGATTCAAATCCATGCGAAACACATGATTTAGCTTCAAATCAATGCGAAGTACATGGGTTATCTTCGAATAAATGCGAAACAAACGGTTTAGCTTCAAATACTTGTGAAATACATGATTTAGCTTCAACAACATGCGAAACAAACGAGTTAGCTTCAAGTCCAAACGAAAAACATGATTTAGCATCAAGTCAACGCGAAGTTGATGGCTTAGCTTCAAATCCATGCTAAACGAATGATTTTGCTTCACATACTTGTGAATATAAGTGATATAGCTTCAAATGCAGGCGAAACAAACGAGGTAGCTTCAAATGCATGCGAACACATGATTTAGCTTAAAATCAATGCGAAGATGGAGGCTTATCTTCGAATCCATGCGAAACAAATGGTTTAGATGCAAATACTTGTGATATACATGATTTAGCTTCAACAGCAATCGAAACAAACGAGTTAGCTTCAAATCCATGCGAACAGATGATTTGGCTTCAAATCAATGCGAAGTAGAAGGCTTATCTTCGAATCCATGCGAAGCAAATGGATTAGATTCATATACTTGTGATATACATGATTTAGCTTCAACAGCATGCGAAATAAACGAGTTAGATTCAAATCCATGCGAAACACATGATTTAACTTCAAATCAATGCGAAACAAATGGTTTAGCTGCAACTACTTGTGATATACATGATTTAGCTTCAACTGCATGCGAAATAAACGAGTTAACTTCAAATCCATGCGAAACACATGATTTAGCTTCAAATCGATGCGAAGTGGAAGGCTTATCTTCGAATCCATGCGAAACATATGATATAGCTTCAAATACTTGTGATATACATGATTCAGCTGCAACAGCATGCGAAACAAACGAGTTAGCTTCAAATCCGTGCAAACACATGATTTAGCTTCAAATCAATGCGAAGTAGGAGGCTTATCTTCGAATCCATGCGAAACAAATGGTTTAGCTGCAAATACTTGTGATATACATGATTTAGCTTCAACTGCATGCGAAAAAAAACGAGTTAGCTTCAAATCCATGCGAAACACATGACTTAGCTTTAAATCAATGCGAATTAGAAGGGTTATCTTCGAATCCATGCGAAACATATGATATAGCTTCAAATACTTGTGATATAGATGATTCAGCTTCAACAGCATGCGAAACAAACGAGTTAGCTTCAAGTCCAAACGAAAAACATGTTTTAGCATCAAGTCAACGCGAAGTTCATGGCTTAGCTTCAAATCCATGCGTAACGAATGATTTAGCTTCACATACTTGAAAATATAAGTGATATGGCTTCAAATGCAGGCGAAACAAACGAGTTAGCTTCAAATCCAAACGAAAAACATGATTTAGCCTCAAGTCAACGCGGAGTTGATGGCTTAGCTTCAAATCCATGCTAAACGAATGATTTTGCTTCACATACTTGTGAATATAAGTGATATAGCTTCAAATGCAGGCGAAACAAACGAGTTGGCTTCAAACCCATGCGTAACACATGATTTAGCATCTAATAAATGCGAAGTAGAAGGCTTATCTTCGAATCCATGCGAAGCAAATGGTTTGGCATCAAATACATGTGATACACTTGATTTAGCTTCAACAGCATGCGAAACAAACGAGGTAGCTTCAAATGCATGCGAACACATGACTTAGCTTCAAACCAATGCGAATTAGAAGGGTTATCTTCGAATCCAAGCGAAACAAATGGTTTAGCTTCAAATACTTGTGATATACATGATTTAGCTTCAACTGCATGCGAAACAAACGAGGTAGCTTCAAATCCATGCGAACACATGATTTAGCTTCAAATCAATGCGAAGTGGAAGGCTTATCTTCGAATCCATGCGAAACGAATAGTTTAGATTCAAATACTTTTGATATACATGATTCAGCTTCAACTGTATGCGAAACAAAGGAGTTAGCATAAAATCCATGCGATACACATGATTTAAATTAAAATCAATGCGAAGTAGAAGGCTTATCTTCGAATCCATGCGAAACAAATGGTTTAGCTGCAAATACTTGTGATATACATGATTTAGCTTCAACAGCAATCGAAACAAACGAGTTAGCTTCAAATCCATGCGAACAGATGATTTAGCTTCAAATCAATGCGAAGTAGAAGGCTTATCTTCGAATCCATGCGAAGCAAATGGATTAGCTTCATATACTTGTGATATACATGATTTAGCTTCAACAGCATGGGAAATAAACGAGTTAGATTCAAATCCATGCGAAACACATGATTTAACTTCAAATCAAAGCGAAACAAATGGTTTAGCTGCAACTACTTGTGATATACATGATTTAGCTTCAACTCCATGCGAAATAAACGAGTTAACTTCAAATCCATGCGAAACACATGATTTAGCTTCAAATCGATGCGAAGTGGAAGGCTTATCTTCGAATCCATGCGAAACATATGATATAGCTTCAAATACTTGTGATATACATGATTCAGTTTCAACAGCATGCGAAACAAACGAGTTAGCTTCAAATCCGAGCAAACACATGATTTAGCTTCAAATCAATGCGAAGTAGGAGGCTTATCTTCGAATCCATGCGAAACAAATGGTTTAGCTGCAAATACTTGTGATATACATGATTTAGCTTCAACTGCATGCGAAAAAAACGAGTTAGCTTCAAATCCATGCGAAACACATGATTTAGCTTTAAATCAATGCGAATTAGAACGGTTATCTTCGAATCCATGCGAAACATATGATATAGCTTCAAATACTTGTGATATACATGATTCAGCTTCAACAGCATGCGAAACAAACGAGTTAGCTTCAAATCCGTGCAAACATATGATTTAGCTTCAAATCAATGCGAAGTAGGAGGCTTATCTTCGAATCCATGCGAAACAAATGGTTTAGCTTCAAATACTTGTGATATACATGATTCAGCTTCAACTGCATGCGAAACAAACGAGTTAGCTTCAAATCCATGCGAAACACATGAATTAGATTAAAATCAATGCGAAGTAGAAGGCTTATCTTCGAATCCGTGCGAAACAAATGGTTTAGCGTCAAATACTTGTGATATACATGATTCAGCTTCAACAGCATGCGATACAAACGAGTTCGATTCAAATCCATGCGAAACACATGATTTAGCTTCAAATCAATGCAAAGTAGGAGGCTTATCTTCGAATCCATGCGAAACAAATGGTTTAGCTTCAAATACTTGTGATATGCATGATTTAGCTTCAACAGCATGCGAAACAAACGATTTAGCTTCAAATCCATGCGACACACATGGTTTAGCATCTAATAAATGCGAAGTAGAGGGCTGATCATCGAATCCATGCGAAGCAAATGGTTTAGCTTCAAATACTTGTGATATACATGATTTAGCTTGTACAGCATGCGAAACAAACGAGGTAGCTTCAAATCCATGCGAACACATGATTTAGTTTCAAATCAATGCGAAGTAGGAGACTTATTTTCGAATCCATGCGAAACAAATGGTTTAGCTTCAAATACTTAGGATATACATGACTTAGCTTCAACAGCATGCGAAACAAACGAGTTAGCTTCAAATCCATGCGAAACACATGATTTAGCTTCAAATCAATGCGAATTAGAAGGGCTATCTTCGAATCCATGCGAAACATATGATATAGCTTCAATTACTTGTGATATACATGATTTAGCTTCAACAGCATGCGAAACAAACGAGTTAGCTTCAAATCCACGCGAAACACATGATTTATATTCAAATCAATGCGAAGTTGAAAGCTTAGCTTCAAATCCATGGGAATCCAATGGTATAGCTTCAAACACTTGTGATATACATGATTTAGCTTCAACTGCTAGCGAAAAAAACGAGTTAGCTTCAAATCCAAACGAAAAACATGATTTAGCATCAAGTCAATGCGAAGTTGATGGCTTAGCTTCAAATCCATGCTAAACGAATGATTTTACTTCACATACTTGTGATATATATGATTTAGCTTCAACAGCATGCGAAACAAACGAGTTAGCTTCAAATCCAAGCGAAACACATGATTTAGATTCAAATCAATGCGAAGTAGAAGGCTGATCTTCGAATCCATGCGTAACAAATGGTTTAGCTTCAAATACTTGTGATATACATGATTTAGCTTCAACAGCATGCGAAACAAACGAGCTAGCTTCAAATCCATGCGAACACATGATTTAGCTTCAAATCAATGCGAAGATGGAGGCTTATCTTCGAATCCATGCGAAACAAATGGTTTAGCTTCAAATACTTGTGATATACATGATTTAGCTTCAACAGCATGCGAAACAAACGAGATAGCTTCAAATCCATGCGAAACACATGATTTATCTTCAAATTAATGCGAATTAGAAGGGTTATCTTGGAATCCATGCGAAACATATGATATAGCTTCAAATACTTGTGATATACATGATTTAGCTTCAAGTGCAGGCGAAAAAAACGAGTTAGCTTAAAATCCATGCGGAACACATGATTTAGCCTTAAATCAATGCGACGTAGAAGGCTGATCTTCGAATCCATGCGTAACAAATGGTTTAGCTTCAAATACTTGTGATATACATGATTTAGCTTGAACAGCATGCGAAACAGACGAGGTAGCATCAAATCCATGCGAACACATGATTTAGCTTCAAATCAATGCGAAGTAGGAGGCTTATCTTCGAATCCATGCGAAACAAATGGTTTAGCTTCAAATACTTGTGATATGCATGATTTAGCTTCAACAGCATGCGAAACAAACGATTTAGCTTCAAATCCATGCGACACACATGATTTAGCATCTAATAAATGCGAAGTAGAAGGCTGATCTTCGAATCCATGCGAAGCAAATGGTTTAGCTTCAAATACTTGTGATATACATGATTTAGCTTGAACAGCATGCGAAACAAACGAGGTAGCTTCAAATCCATGCGAACACATGATTTAGCTTCAAATCAATGCGAAGTAGGAGGCTTATCTTCGAATCCATGCGAAACAAAAGGTTTAGCTTCAAATACTTGTGATATGCATGATTTAGCTTCAACAGCATGCGAAACAAACGAGTTAGCTTCAAGTCCAAACGAAAAATATGATTTAGCATCAAGTCAACGCGAAGTTCATGGCTTAGCATCAAATCCATGCGTAACGAATGATTTAGCTTCACATACTTGAAAATATAAGTGATATGGCTTCAAATGCAGGCGAAACAAACGAGTTAGCTTCAAATCCAAACGAAAAACATGATTTAGCCTCAAGTCAACGCGGAGTTAATGCCTTAGCTTCAAATCCATGCTAAACGAATGATTTTGCTTCACATACTTGTGAATATAAGTGATATAGCTTCAAATGCAGGCGAAACAAACGAGTTAGCTTCTCACCCATGCGTAACACATGATTTAGCATCTAATAAATGCGAAGTAGAAGGCTTATCTTCGAATCCATGCGAAGCAAATGGTTTGGCTTCAAATACATGTGATACACTTGATTTAGCTTCAACAGCATGCTAAACAAACGAGGTAGCTTCAAATGCATGCGAACACATGATTTAGCTTCAAATAAATGCGAATTAGAAGGGTTATCTTCGAATCCATGCGAAACATATGATATAGCTTCAAATACTTGTGATATACATGATTTAGCTTCAACAGCATGCGAAACATACGAGTTAACTTCCAATCCATGTGAAACACATGATTTAGCTTCAAATGAATGCGAAGTGGAAGGCTTATCTTCGAATCCATGCGAAACGAATAGTTTAGATTCAAATACTTTTGATATACATGATTCAGCTTCAACTGCATGCGAAACAAACGAGTTAGACTCAAATCCATGCGAAACACATGAATTAGCATCTAATAAATGCGAAGTAGAAGGCTTATCTTCGATTCCATGCGAAGCAAATGGTTTGGCTTCAAATACTTCTGATACACTTGATTTAGCTTCAACAGCATGCGAAACAAACGAGTTCGATTCAAATCCATGCGAAACACATGATTCAGCTTCAAATCAATGCGAAGTACATGGGTTATCTTCGAATCCATGCGAAACAAATGGTTTAGCTTCAAATACTTGTGATATACATGATTTAGCTACAACTGCATGCGAAAAAAACGAGTTAGCTTCAAAACCAAGCGAAACACATGATTTAGCCTCAAATCAATGCGAAGTAGAAGGCTTAGCTTCGAATAAATGCGGAACAAATGGTTTAGCTTCAAATACTTGTGATATATATGATTTAGCTTCAACAGCATGCGAAACAAACGAGTTAGCTTCAAATCCAAGCGAAACACATGATTTAGATTCAAATCAATGCGAAGTAGAAGGCTGATCTTCGAATCCATGCGTAACAAATGGTTTAGCTTCAAATACTTGTGATATACATGATTTAGCTTCAACAGCATGCGAAACAAACGAGCTAGCTTCAAATCCATGCGAAACACATGATTTAGCATCAAATCAATGCGAAGTAGAAGGCTTATCTTCGAATCCATGTGAAACAAATGGTTTAGCTTCAAATACTTGTGATATACATGATTTAGCTACAACTGCATGCGAAAAAAACGAGTTAGCTTCAAAACCAAGCGAAACACATGATTTAGCCTCAAATCAATGCGAAGTAGAAGGCTTAGCTTCGAATAAATGCGAAACAAATGGTTTAGCTTCATATACTTGTGATATGTATGATTTAGCTTCAACAGCATGCGAAACAAACGAGTTAGCTTCAAATCCATGCGAAACACATGATTTAGCTTCAAATCGATGCGAAGTAGGAGGCTTATCTTCGATCCCATGCGATACAAATGGTTTAGCTTCAAATACATGTGATATACATGATTTAGCTTCAACAGCATGCGAAACAAACGAGCTAGCTTCAAATCCATGCGAAACACATGATTTAGCATCAAATCAATGCGAAGTAGAAGGCTGATCTTCGAATCCATGCGAAGCAAATGGTTTAGCATCAAATACTTGTGATACACTTGATTTAGCTTGATCTGCTCGCGAATCAAACAAGTTAGTTTCAAATCCATGCGAACACATGATTTAGCTTCAAATCAATGCGAAGTAGGAGGCTTACCTTCGATTCCATGCGATACAAATGGTTTAGCTTCAAATACATGTGATGTACATGATTTAGCTACAACAGCATGCGAAACAAACGAGCTAGCATCAAATCCATGCGAAACACATGATTTAGCATCAAATCAATGCGAAGTAGAAGGCTGATCTTCGAATCCATGCGAAACTAATGGCTTAGCTTCAAATACTTGTTATATACATGATTTAGCTTCAACTACATGCGAAACAAACGAGTTAGCTTCAAATCCATGCGAAACATATGATTTAGATTAAAATCAATGCCAAGTAGGAAGGGTTATCTTCGAATCCATGCGAAACAAATGGTTTAGCTGCAAATACTTGCAATATACATGATTTAGTTTCAACAGCATGCGAAACAAACGAGTTAGATTCAAATCCATACGAAACACATGATTTAGCTTCAAATCAATGCGAAGTATATGGATTATCTTCGAATCCATGCGAAACAAATTGTTTAACTTCAAATACTTGTGATATACATGATTTCTCATCAACAGCATGCGAAACAAACGAGTTAGCTTCAAATCCATGCGAAAAACATGATTTAGCATCAAGTCAACGCGAAGTTGATGGCTTAGTTTCAAATCCATGCGAAACGAATGATTTAGCTTTTTCACGCACTTGTGAATATAAGTGATATAGCTTCAAATGCAGGCGAAACAAACGAGTTAGCTTCAAACCAATGCGAAACACATGATTTAGCATCTAATCAATGCGAAGTAAAAGGCTGATCTTCGAATCCATGCGAAGCAAATGGTTTAGCTTCAAATACTTGCGATACACTTGATTTAGCTTCAACAGCATGCGAAACAAACGAGTTAGCTTCAAATACATGCGAAACACATGATTTAGCTTCAAATCAATGCGAAGTTGGAGGCTTATCTTCGAATCCATGCGAAATAAATGGTTTAGCTTCAAATACTTGTGATACACTTGAGTTAGCTTCAACAACATGCGAAACAAACGAGTTAGCTTCAAATCCATGCGAAACACACGGTTTAGCTCCAAATCAATGCGAATTAGAAGGAGTATCTACCAATCCATGCGAAACAAATGATATAGCTTCAAATACTTGTGATATACATGGTTCAGATTCAACTGCATGCGAAACAAACGAGTTAGCTTCAAATCCATGCGAAACACATGATTTAGCTTCAAATCAATGCGAAGTAGGAGGCTTATCTTCGAAACCATGCGAAACATATGATATAGCTTCAAATACTTGTGATATACACGATTTAGCTTCAACAGCATGCGAAACAAACGAGTTAGATTCAAATTCATGCGAAACACATGATTTAGCTTCAAATCAATGCGAAGTAGAAGGCTTATGTTCGAATCCATGCGAAACAATTGGATTAGCTTCATATACTTGTGGTATACATGATTTAGCTTCAACAGCATGCGAAATAAACGAGTTAGATTCAAATCCATGCGAAACACATGATCTAGCTTCAAATCAATGCGAAGAAGAAGGGTTATCTTCGAATCGATGCGAAACGAATAGTTTAGCTTCAATTACTTGTGATATACATGATTCAGCTTCAACTGCATGCGAAACAAACGAGTTAGCTTCAAATCCATGCGAAACACATGATTTAGCTTCAAATCAATGCGAAGTAGAAGGCTTATGTTCGAATCCATGGGAAACAATTGGATTAGCTTCATATACTTGCGATATACATGATTTAGCTTCAACAGCATGCGAAATAAACGAGTTAACTTCAAATCCATGCGAAAGACATGATTTAGCTTCAAATCAATGTGAAGTGGAAGGCTTACCTTCGAATCCATGCGAAACGAATAGTTTAGCTTCAAATACTAGTGATATACATGGATCAGCTTCAACTGCATGCGAAACAAACGAGTTATCTTCAAATCTAAGCGAAACACATGATTTAGCTTCAAATTAATGCGAAGTAGATGGATTATCTTCGAATGCATGCGACAAATGGTTTATCTTCAAATACTTGTGATATACATGATTTAGCTTTAACAGCATGCGAAACAAACGAGTTATCTTCAAATCCAATCCAAACACATGATTTAGCTTCAAATGAATGCGAAGAACATGGATTATCTTCGTATCCATGCGAAACAAATGGTTTAGCTTCAAATACTTGTGATGTACATGATTTAGCTTCAACTGCATGCGAAAAAAACGAGTTAGCTTCAAATCCATGCGAAACACATGATTTAGCATCTAATCAATGCGAAGTAGAAGGCTGATTTTCGAATCCATGCGAAGCAAATGGTTTGGCTTCAAATACTTGTGATACACTTGATTTAGCTTCAACAGCATGCGAAACAAACGAGTTAGATTCAAATCCATGCGAAACACATGATTTAGCTTCAAATCAATACGAAGTAGATGGCTTATCTTCGAATACATGCGAAACAAATGGATTAGCTTCATATACTTGTGATATACATGATTTAGCTTCAACAGCATACGAAATAAACGAGTTAGATTCAAATCCATGCGAAACACATGATTTAGCTTCAAATCAATTCGAATTAGAAGGGTTATCTTCGAATCCATGCGAAACATATGATATAGATTCAAATACTTGTGATATACATGATTTAGATTCAACAGCATGCGAAACAAACGAGTTAGCTTCAAATCCATGCGAAACACATGATTTAGCTTCAAATCAATGCGAAGTAGATGGATTATCTTCGAATCCATGCGAAAAGAATAGTTTAGATTCAAATACTTTTGATATACATGATTCAGCTTCAACTGCATGCGAAACAAACGAGTTAGCTTCAAATCCATGCGAAACACATGAATTAGATTAAAATCAATGCGAAGTAGAAGGCTTACCTTCGAATCCGTGCGAAACAAATGGTTTAGCTTCAAATACTTGTGATATACATGATTTAGCTTCAACTGCATGCGAAACAAACGAGTTAGCTTCAAATCCATGCGAAACACATGATTTAGCATCAAGTCAACGCGAAGTTGATGGCTTAGCTCCAAATCCATGCGAAGCGAATGATTTAGCTTCACATACGTGTGAATATAAGTGATATAGCTTCAAATGCAGGCGAAACAAACGAGTTCGCTTCAAACCCATGCGAAACACATGATTTAGCTTCAAATCAATGCGAAGTATATGGATTATCTTCGAAACCATGCGAAAGAAATTGTTTAACTTCAAATACTTGTGATATACATGATTTAGCTTCAACAGCATGCGAAACAAACGAGTTAGCTTCAAATCCATGCGAAACACATGATTTAGATTACAATCAATGCGAAGTAGAAGGCTTATCTTCGAAACCATGCGAAACAAATGGATTAGCTTCATATACTTGTGATATACATGATTTAGCTTCAACAGCATGCGAAACAAACGAGTTAGCTTCAAATCCATGAGAAACACATGATTTAGCTTCAAATCAATGCGAAGAAGAATTGTTATCTTCGAATTCATGCGAAACGAATAGATTAGCTTCAAATACTTGTGATATTCATGATTCAGCTTCAACTGCATGCGAAACAAACGAGTTAGCTTCAAATCCATGCGAAACACATGATTTAGCATCAAGTCAACGCGAAGTTGATGGCTTAGCTTCAAATCCATGCGAAGCGAATGATTTAGCTTCACATACTTGTGAATATAAGTGATATAGCTTCAAATGCAGGCGAAACAAACGAGTTAGCTTCAAACCCATGCGAAACACATGATTTAGCTTCAAATCAATGCGAAGTATATGGATTATCTTCGAAACCATGCGAAAGAAATTGTTTAACTTCAAATACTTGTGATATACATGATTTAGCTTCAACAGCATGCGAAACAAACGAGTTAGCTTCAAATCCATGCGAAACACATGATTTAGCATCAAGTCAACGCGAAGTTGATGGCTTAGCTTCAAATCCATGCGAAGCGAATGATTTAGCTTCACATACTTGTGAATATAAGTGATATAGCTTCAAATGCAGGCGAAACAAACGAGT
Organism: Megalopta genalis; assembly: GCF_051020955.1. Taxonomy (NCBI): domain Eukaryota; kingdom Metazoa; phylum Arthropoda; class Insecta; order Hymenoptera; family Halictidae; genus Megalopta; species Megalopta genalis. The sequence goes on along the minus strand of NW_027476214.1, from coordinate 262,537 downwards.
TAGCTTCATACCCATGCGAAACACATGATTTAGCTTCAAATCAATGCGAAGTATATGGATTATCTTCGAAACCATGCGAAACAAATTGTTTAACTTCAAATACTTGTGATATATATGATTTAGCTTCAACAGCATGCGAAACAAACGAGTTAGCTTCAAATCCATGCGAAACACATGATTTAGCTTCAAATCAATGCGAATTAGAAGGGTTATCTTCGAATCCATGCGAAACATATGATATAGCTTCAAATACTTGTGATATACATGATTTAGCTTCAACAGCATGCGAAGCAAACGAGTTAACTTCAAATCCATGCGAAACACATGATTTAGATTAAAATCAATGCGAAGTAGAAGGCTTATCTTCGAAACCATGCGAAACAAATGAATTAGCTTCATATAATTGTGATATACATGATTTAGCTTCAACAGCATGCGAAACAAACGAGTTAGCTTCAAATCCATGCGAAACACATGATTTAGCTTCAAATCAATGCGAAGAAGAAGGGTTATCTTCGAATCCATGCGATACGAATAGATTAGCTTCAAATACTTGTGATATTCATGATTCAGCTTTAACTGCATGCGAAACAAACGAGTTTGCTTCAAATCGATGCAAAACACATGATTTTGCATCTAATCAATGCGAAGTGGAAGGCTTACCTTCGAATCCATGCGAAACATATGATATAGCTTCAAATACTTGTGATATACATGGTTCAGCTTCAACTGCATGCGAAACAAACGAGTTTGCTTCAAATCCATGCGAAACACATGATTTAGCTTCAAATCAATGCGAAGTAGGAGGCTTATCTTCGAATCCATGCGAAACATATGATATAGCTTCAAATACTTGTGATATACACGATGTAGCTTCAACAGCATGCGAAACAAACGAGTTAGATTCAAATCCATGCGAAACACATGATTTAGCTTCAAATCAATGCGAAGTAGATGGATTATCTTCGAATCCATGCGAAACAAATGGTTTATCTTCAAATACTTGTGATATACATGATTTAGCTTTAACAGCATGCGAAACAAACGAGTTATCTTCAAATCCAATCCAAACACATGATTTAGCCTCAAATGAATGCGAAGAACATGGATTATCTTCGTATCCATGCGAAACAAATGGTTTAGCTTCAAATACTTGTGATGTACATGATTTAGCTTCAACTGCATGCGAAAAAAACGAGTTAGCTTCAAATCCATGCGAAACACATGATTTAGCATCTAATCAATGCGAAGTAGAAGGCTGATTTTCGAATCCATGCGAAGCAAATGATTTGGCTTCAAATACTTGTGATACACTTGATTTAGCTTCCACAGCATGCGAAACAAACGAGTTAGATTCAAGTCCATGCGAAACACATGATTTAGCTTCAAATCAATACGAAGTAGATGGCTTATCTTCGAATACATGCGAAACAAATGGATTAGCTTCATATACTTGTGATATACATGATTTAGCTTCAACAGCATACGAAATAAACGAGTTAGATTCAAATCCATGCGACACACATGATTTAACTTGAAATCAATGCGAAGTAGAAGGGTTATTTTCGAATCCATGCGAAGCAAATGGTTTGGCTTCAAATACTTGTGATATACATGATTTAGCTTCAACTGCATGCGAAACAAACGAGTTAACTTCAAATCCATGCGAAACACATGATTTAGCTTCAAATCAATGCGAAGTGGAAGGCTTACCTTCGAATCCATGCGAAACATACGATATAGCTTCAAATACTTGTGATATACATGGTTCAGCTTCAACTGCATGCGAAACAAACGAGTTAGCTTCAAATCCATGCGAAACACATGATTTAGCTTCAAATCAATGCGAAGTAGGAGGCTTATCTTCGAATCCATGCGAAACATATGATATAGCTTCAAATACTTGTGATATACACGATGTAGCTTCAACAGCATGCGAAACAAACGAGTTAGATTCAAATCCATGCGAAACACATGATTTAGCTTCAAATCAATGCGAAGTAGAAGGCTTATGTTCGAATCCATGCGAAGCAAATGGTTTGGCTTCAAATACTTGTGATATACATGATTTAGCTTTAACAGCATGCGAAACAAACGAGTTATCTTCAAATCCAATCCAAACACATGATTTAGCTTCAAATGAATGCGAAGAACATGGATTATCTTCGTATCCATGCGAAACAAATGGTTTAGCTTCAAATACTTGTGATGTACATGATTTAGCTTCAACTGCATGCGAAAAAAACGAGTTAGCTTCAAATCCATGCGAAACACATGATTTAGCATCTAATGAATGCGAAGTAGAAGGCTGATTTTCGAATCCATGCGAAGCAAATGGTTTGGCTTCAAATACTTGTGATACACTTGATTTAGCTTCAACAGCATGCGAAACAAACGAGTTAGATTCAAATCCATGCGAAGCACATGATTTAGCTTCAAATCAATACGAAGTAGATGGCTTATCTTCGAATACATGCGAAACAAATGGATTAGCTTCATATACTTGTGATATACATGATTTAGCTTCAACAGCATACGAAATAAACGAGTTAGATTCAAATCCATGCGAAACACATGATTTAACTTGAAATCAATGCGAAGTAGAAGGGTTAGTTTCGAATCCATGCGAAGCAAATGGTTTGGCTTCAAATACTTGTGATATACATGATTTAGCTTCAACTGCATGCGAAACAAACGAGTTAACTTCAAATCCATGCGAAACACATGATTTAGCTTCAAATCAATGCGAAGTGGAAGGCTTACCTTCGAATCCATGCGAAACATACGATATAGCTTCAAATACTTGTGATATACATGGTTCAGATTCAACTGCATGCGAAACAAACGAGTTAGCTTCAAATCCATGCAAAACACATGATTTAGCTTCAAATCAATGCGAAGTAGGAGGCTTATCTTCGAATCCATGCGAAACATATGATATAGCTTCAAATACTTGTGATATACACGATGTAGCTTCAACAGCATGCGAAACAAACGAGTTAGATTCAAATCCATGCGAAACACATGATTTAGCTTCAAATCAATGCGAAGTAGGAGGCTTATCTTCGAATCCATGCGAAACATACGATATAGCTTCAAATACTTGTGATATACATGGTTCAGATTCAACTGCATGCGAAACAAACGAGTTAGCTCCAAATCCATGCGAAACACATGATTTAGCTTCAAATCAATGCGAAGTAGGAGGCTTATCTTCGAATCCATGCGAAACATATGATATAGCTTCAAATACTTGTGATATACACGATGTAGCTTCAACTGCATGCGAAACAAACGAGTTAGCTTCAAATCCATGCGAAACACATGATTTAGATTAAAATCAATGCGAAGTAGAATTCTTATCTTCGAATAAATGCGAAACAAATGATATAGCTTCAAATACTTGTGATATACATGATTTAGTTCCAACAGCATGCGAAACAAACGAGTTAGATTCAAATCCATGCGAAACACATGATTTATCTTCAAATCAATGCGAAGTAGGAGGCTTATCTTCGAATCCATGCGAAACATATGATATAGCTTCAAATACTTGTGATATACATGATTTAGCTTCAACAGCATGCGAAGCAAACGAGTTAGCTTCCAATCCATGTGAAACACATGATTTAGCTTCAAATCAATGCGAAGTAGATGGATTATCTTCGAATCCATGCGAAACAAATGGTTTATCTTCAAATACTTGTGATATACATGATTTAGCTTTAACAGCATGCGAAACAAACGAGTTATCTTCAATTCCAATCCAAACACATGATTTAGCTTCAAATGAATGCGAAGAACATGGATTATCTTCGTATCCATGCGAAACAAATGGTTTAGCTTCAAATACTTGTGATGTACATGATTTAGCTTCAACTGCATGCGAAAAAAACGAGTTAGCTTCAAATCCATGCGAAACACATGATTTAGCATCTAATCAATGCGAAGTAGAAGGCTGATTTTCGAATCCATGCGAAGCAAATGGTTTGGCTTCAAATACTTGTGATACACTTGATTTAGCTTCAACAGCATGCGAAACAAACGAGTTAGATTCAAATCCATGCGAAACACATGATTTAGCTTCAAATCAATACGAAGTAGATGGCTTATCTTCGAATACATGCGAAACAAATGGATTAGCTTTATATACTTGTGATATACATGATTTAGCTTCAACAGCATACGAAATAAACGAGTTAGATTCAAATCCATGCGAAGCACATGATTTAACTTGAAATCAATGCGAAGTAGAAGGGTTATTTTCGAATCCATGCGAAGCAAATGGTTTCGCTTCAAATACTTGTGATATACATGATTTAGCTTCAACTGCATGCGAAACAAACGAGTTAACTTCAAATCCATGCGAAACACATGATTTAGCTTCAAATCAATGCGAAGTGGAAGGCTTACCTTCGAATCCATGCGAAACATACGATATAGCTTCAAATACTTGTGATATACATGGTTCAGCTTCAACTGCATGCGAAACAAACGAGTTAGCTTCAAATCCATGCGAAACACATGATTTAGCTTCAAATCAATGCGAAGTAGGAGGCTTATCTTCGAATCCATGCGAAACAAATGGTTTAGCTTCAAATACTTGTGATATACATGATTTAGCTTCAACAGCATGCGAAACAAAAGAGTTATCTTCAAATCCAAGCGAAACACATGATTTAGCTTCAAATTAATGCGAAGTAGATGGATTATCTTCGAATGCATGCGACAAATGATTTAGCTTCAAATACTTGTGATGTACATGATTTAGCTTCAACTGCATGCGAAAAAAACGTGTGTAGCTTCAAATCCATGCGAAACACATGATTTAGCTTCAAATCAATGCGAATTAGAAGGGTTATCTTCGAATCCATGAGAAACATATGATATAGCTTCAAATACTTGTGATATACATGATTTAGATTCAACAGCATGCGAAACAAACGAGTTAGCTTCAAATCCATGCGAAACACATGATTTAGCTTCAAATCAATGCGAAGTAGGAGGCTTATCTTCGAATCCATGCGAAACAAATGGTTTAGCTGCAAATACTTGTGATATACATGATTTAGCTTCAACTGCCTGCGAAAAAAACGAGTTAGCTTCAAATCCATGCGAAACACATGATTTAGCTTTAAATCAATGCGAATTAGAAGGGTTATCTTCGAATCCATGCGAAACATATGATATAGCTTCAAATACTTGTGATATACATGATTCAGCTTCAACAGCATGCGAAACAAACGAGTTAGCTTCAAATCCGTGCAAAGACATGATTTAGCTTCAAATCAATGCGAAGTAGGAGGCTTATCTTCGAATCCATGCGAAACAAATGGTTTAGCTTCAAATACTTGTGATATACATGATTCAGCTTCAACTGCATGCGAAACAAACGAGTTAGCTTCAAATCCATGCGAAACACATGAATTAGATTAAAATCAATGTGAAGTAGAAGGCTTATCTTCGAATACGTGCGAAACAAATGGTTTAGCGTCAAATACTTGCGATATACATGATTTAGCTTCAACTGCATGCGAAACAAACGAGGTAGCTTCAAATCCATGCGAACACATGATTTAGCTTCAAATCAATGCGAAGTAGAAGGCTGATCTTCGAATCCATGTGAAGCAAATGGTTTGGCTTCAAATACTTCTGCTACACTTGATTTAGCTTCAACAGCATGCGATACAAACGAGTTCGATTCAAATCCAAGCGAAACACATGATTTAGCTTCAAATTAATGCGAAGTAGATGGATTATCTTCGAATGCATGCGACAAATGATTTAGCTTCAAATACTTGTGATGTACATGATTTAGCTTCAACTGCATGCGAAAAAAACGTGTGTAGCTTCAAATCCATGCGAAACACATGATTTAGCTTCAAATCAATGCGAATTAGAAGGGTTATCTTCGAATCCATGAGAAACATATGATATAGCTTCAAATACTTGTGATATACATGATTTAGATTCAACAGCATGCGAAACAAACGAGTTAGCTTCAAATCCATGCGAAACACATGATTTAGCTTCAAATCAATGCGAAGTAGGAGGCTTATCTTCGAATCCATGCGAAACAAATGGTTTAGCTGCAAATACTTGTGATATACATGATTTAGCTTCAACTGCCTGCGAAAAAAACGAGTTAGCTTCAAATCCATGCGAAACACATGATTTAGCTTTAAATCAATGCGAATTAGAAGGGTTATCTTCGAATCCATGCGAAACATATGATATAACTTCAAATACTTGTGATATACATGATTCAGCTTCAACAGCATGCGAAACAAACGAGTTAGCTTCAAATCCGTGCAAACACATGATTTAGCTTCAAATCAATGCGAAGTAGGAGGCTTATCTTCGAATCCATGCGAAACAAATGGTTTAGCTTCAAATACTTGTGATATACATGATTCAGCTTCAACTGCATGCGAAACAAACGAGTTAGCTTCAAATCCATGCGAAACACATGAATTAGATTAAAATCAATGTGAAGTAGAAGGCTTATCTTCGAATACGTGCGAAACAAATGGTTTAGCGTCAAATACTTGCGATATACATGATTTAGCTTCAACTGCATGCGAAACAAACGAGGTAGCTTCAAATCCATGCGAACACATGATTTAGCTTCAAATCAATGCGAAGTAGAAGGCTGATCTTCGAATCCATGTGAAGCAAATGGTTTGGCTTCAAATACTTCTGCTACACTTGATTTAGCTTCAACAGCATGCGATACAAACGAGTTCGATTCAAATCCATGCGAAACACATGATTTAGCTTCAAATCAATGCGAAGTACATGGGTTATCTTCGAATAAATGCGAAACAAATGGTTTAGCTTCAAATACTTGTGAAATACATGATTTAGCTTCAACAACATGCGAAACAAACGAGTTAGCTTCAAGTCCAAACGAAAAACATGATTTAGCATCAAGTCAACGCGAAGTTGATGGCTTAGCTTCAAATCCATGCTAAACGAATGATTTTGCTTCACATACTTGTGAATATAAGTGATATAGCTTCAAATGCAGGCGAAACAAACGAGGTAGCTTCAAATGCATGCGAACACATGATTTAGCTTAAAATCAATGCGAAGATGGAGGCTTATCTTCGAATCCATGCGAAACAAATGGTTTAGATGCAAATACTTGTGATATACATGATTTAGCTTCAACAGCAATCGAAACAAACGAGTTAGCTTCAAATCCATGCGAACAGATGATTTAGCTTCAAATCAATGCGAAGTAGAAGGCTTATCTTCGAATCCATGCGAAGCAAATGTATTAGCTTCATATACTTGTGATATACATGATTTAGCTTCAACAGCATGCGAAATAAACGAGTTAGATTCAAATCCATGCGAAACACATGATTTAACTTCAAATCAATGCGAAACAAATGGTTTAGCTGCAACTACTTGTGATATACATGATTTAGCTTCAACTGCATGCGAAATAAACGAGTTAACTTCAAATCCATGCGAAACACATGATTTAGCTTCATATCGATGCGAAGTGGAAGGCTTATCTTCGAATCCATGCGAAACATATGATATAGCTTCAAATACTCGTGATATACATGATTCAGCTGCAACAGCATGCGAAACAAACGAGTTAGCTTCAAATCCGTGCAAACACATGACTTAGCTTTAAATCAATGCGAATTAGGAGGGTTATCTTCGAATCCATGCGAAACATATGATATAGCTTCAAATACTTGTAATATAGATGATTCAGCTTCAACAGCATGCGAAACAAACGAGTTAGCTTCAAATCCGTGCAAACACATGATTTGGCTTCGAATCAATGCGAAGTAGGAGGCTTATCTTCGAATCCATGCGAAACAAAAGGTTTAGCTTCAAATACTTGTGATATGCATGATTTAGCTTCAACAGCATGCGAAACAAACGAGTTAGCTTCAAGTCCAAACGAAAAACATGATTTAGCATCAAGTCAACGCGAAGTTCATGGCTTAGCTTCAAATCCATGCGTAACGAATGATTTAGCTTCACATACTTGAAAATATAAGTGATATGGCTTCAAATGCAGGCGAAACAAACGAGTTAGCTTCAAATCCAAACGAAAAACATGATTTAGCCTCAAGTCAACGCGGAGTTGATGGCTTAGCTTCAAATCCATGCTAAACGAATGATTTTGCTTCACATACTTGTGAATATAAGTGATATAGCTTCAAATGCAGGCGAAACAAACGAGTTGGCTTCAAACCCATGCGTAACACATGATTTAGCATCTAATAAATGCGAAGTAGAAGGCTTATCTTCGAAACCATGCGAAGCAAATGGTTTGGCTTCAAATACATGTGATACACTTGATTTAGCTTCAACAGCATGCGAAACAAACGAGGTAGCTTCAAATGCATGCGAACACATGACTTAGCTTCAAACCAATGCGAATTAGAAGGGTTATCTTCGAATCCATGCGAAACATATGATATAGCTTCAAATACTTGTCATATACATGATTTAGCTTCAACAGCAATCGAAACAAACGAGTTAGCTTCAAATCCATGCGAACAGATGATTTAGCTTCAAATCAATGCGAAGTAGGAGGCTTATCTTCGAATCCATGCGAAACAAATGGTTTAGCTTCAAATACTTGTGATACACTTGATTTAGATTCAACAGCGTGCGAAACAAACGAGTTAGATTCAAATCCATGCGAACACATGATGTAGCTCCAAATCAATGCGAAGTAGATGGATTATCATCGAATCCATGCGAAACAAATGGTTTAGCTGCAAATACTTGTGATATACATGATTTAGCTTCAACAGCAATCGAAACAAACGAGTTAGCTTCAAATCCATGCGAACAGATGATTTAGCTTCAAATCAATGCGAAGTAGGAGGCTTATCTTCGAATCCATGCTAAACAAATGGTTTAGCTTCAAATACTTGTGATATACATGATATAGTTTCAACATTATAGGAAACAAACGAGTTAGATTCAAATCCATGCGAAACACATGATTTAGCTTCAAATCAATGGGAAGTATATGGATTATCTTCGAATCCATGCGAAACAAATTGTTTAACTTCAAATACTTGTGATACACATGATTTAGCTTCAACAGCATGCGAAACAAACGAGTTAGATTCAAATCCACGCGAAACACATGATTTAGGTTCAAATCAATGCGAAGTAGAAGGCTTATCTTCGAATCCATGCGAAGCAAATGGATTAGCTTCATAGACTTGTGATATACATGATTTAGCTTCAACAGCATGCAAAACAATCGAGTTAGCTTCAAATCCATGCGAAACACATGATTTAGATTAAAATCAATGCGAAGTAGGAGGCTTATCTTCGAATCCATGCGAAACAAATGGTTTAGCTTCAAATACTTGTGATATACATGATTCAGCTTCAACTGCATGCGAAACAAACGAGTTAGCTTCAAATCCATGCGAAACACATGAATTAGATTAAAATCAATGTGAAGTAGAAGGCTTATCTTCGAATCCGTGCGAAACAAATGGTTTAGCGTCAAATACTTGCGATATACATGATTTAGCTTCAACTGCATGCGAAACAAACGAGGTAGCTTCAAATCCATGCGAACACATGATTTAGCTTCAAATCAATGCGAAGTAGAAGGCTGATCTTCGAATCCATGTGAAGCAAATGGTTTGGCTTCAAATACTTCTGCTACACTTGATTTAGCTTCAACAGCATGCGATACAAACGAGTTCGATTCAAATCCATGCGAAACACATGATTTAGATTAAAATCAATGCGAAGTACATGGGTTATCTTCGAATAAATGCGAAACAAATGGTTTAGCTTCAAATACTTGTGAAATACATGATTTAGCTTCAACAACACGCGAAACAAACGAGTTAGCTTCAAGTCCAAACGAAAAACATGATTTAGCATCAAGTCAACGCGAAGTTGATGGCTTAGCTTCAAATCCATGCTAAACGAATGATTTTGCTTCACATACTTGTGAATATAAGTGATATAGCTTCAAATGCAGGCGAAACAAACGAGGTAGCTTCAAACCCATGCGAAACACATGATTTAGCATCTAATAAATGCGAAGTAGAAGGCTTATCTTCGAATCCATGCGAAGCAAATGGTTTGGCTTCAAATACATGTGATACACTTGATTTAGCTTCGACTGCATGCGAAACAAACGAGGTAGCTTCAAATGCATGCGAACACATGATTTACCTTAAAATCAATGCGAAGATGGAGGCTTATCTTCGAATCCATGCGAAACAAATGGTTTAGCTGCAAATACTTGTGATATACATGATTTAGCTTCAACAGCAATCGAAACAAACGAGTTAGATTCAAATCCATGCGAACAGATGATTTAGCTTCAAATCAATGCGAAGTAGAAGGCTTATCTTCGAATCCATGCGAAGCAAATGGATTAGCTTCATATACTTGTGATATACATGATTTAGCTTCAACAGCATGCGAAATAAACGAGTTAGATTCAAATCCATGCGAAACACATGATTTAACTTCAAATCAATGCGAAACAAATGATTTAGCTGCAACTACTTGTGATATACATGATTTAGCTTCAACTCCATGCGAAATAAACGAGTTAACTTCAAATCCATGCGAAACACATGATTTAGCTTCAAATCGATGCGAAGTACATGGGTTATATTCGAATAAATGCGAAACAAATGGTTTAGCTTCAAATACTTGTGAAATACATGATTTAGCTTCAACAACATGCGAAACAAACGAGTTAGCTTCAAGTCCAAACGAAAAACATGATTTAGCATCAAGTCAACGCGAAGTTGATGGCTTAGCTTCAAATCCATGCTAAACGAATGATTTTGCTTCACATACTTGTGAATATAAGTGATATAGCTTCAAATGCAGGCGAAACAAACGAGGTAGCTTCAAATGCATGCGAACACATGATTTAGCTTAAAATCAATGCGAAGATGGAGGCTTATCTTCGAATCCATGCGAAACAAATGGTTTAGATGCAAATACTTGTGATATACATGATTTAGCTTCAACAGCAATCGAAACAAACGAGTTAGCTTCAAATCCATGCGAACAGATGATTTGGCTTCAAATCAATGCGAAGTAGAAGGCTTATCTTCGAATCCATGCGAAGCAAATGGATTAGCTTCATATACTTGAGATATACATGATTTAGCTTCAACAGCATGCGAAATAAACGAGTTAGATTCAAATCCATGCGAAACACATGATTTAACTTCAAATCAATGCGAAACAAATGGTTTAGCTGCAACTACTTGTGATATACATGATTTAGCTTCAACTGCATGCGAAATAAACGAGTTAACTTCAAATCCATGCGAAACACATGATTTAGCTTCAAATCGATGCGAAGTGGAAGGCTTATCTTCGAATCCATGCGAAACATATGATATAGCTTCAAATACTTGTGATATACATGATTCAGCTGCAACAGCATGCGAAACAAACGAGTTAGCTTCAAGTCCAAACGAAAAACATGATTTAGCATCAAGTCAACGCGAAGTTCATGGCTTAGCTTCAAATCCATGCGTAACGAATGATTTAGCTTCACATACTTGAAAATATAAGTGATATGGCTTCAAATGCAGGCGAAACAAACGAGTTAGCTTCAAATCCATGCGAAACACATGACTTAGCTTTAAATCAATGCGAATTAGAAGGGTTATCTTCGAATCCATGCGAAACATATGATATAGCTTCAAATACTTGTGATATAGATGATTCAGCTTCAACAGCATGCGAAACAAACGAGTTAGCTTCAAGTCCAAACGAAAAACATGATTTAGCATCAAGTCAACGCGAAGTTCATGGCTTAGCTTCAAATCCATGCGTAACGAATGATTTAGCTTCACATACTTGAAAATATAAGTGATATGGCTTCAAATGCAGGCGAAACAAACGAGTTAGCTTCAAATCCAAACGAAAAACATGATTTAGCCTCAAGTCAACGCGGAGTTGATGGCTTAGCTTCAAATCCATGCTAAACGAATGATTTTGCTTCACATACTTGTGAATATAAGTGATATAGCTTCAAATGCAGGCGAAACAAACGAGTTGGCTTCAAACCCATGCGTAACACATGATTTAGCATCTAATAAATGCGAAGTAGAAGGCTTATCTTCGAATCCATGCGAAGAAAATGGTTTGGCTTCAAATACATGTGATACACTTGATTTAGCTTCAACAGCATGCGAAACAAACGAGGTAGCTTCAAATGCATGCGAACACATGACTTAGCTTCAAACCAATGCGAATTAGAAGGGTTATCTTCGAATCCAAGCGAAACAAATGGTTTAGCTTCAAATACTTGTGATATACATGATTTAGCTTCAACTGCATGCGAAACAAACGAGGTAGCTTCAAATCCATGCGAACACATGATTTAGCTTCAAATCAATGCGAAGTGGAAGGCTTATCTTCGAATCCATGCGAAACGAATAGTTTAGGTTCAAATACTTTTGATATACATGATTCAGCTTCAACTGTATGCGAAACAAAGGAGTTAGCATAAAATCCATGCGATACACATGATTTAAATTAAAATCAATGCGAAGTAGAAGGCTTATCTTCGAATCCATGCGAAACAAATGGTTTAGCTGCAAATACTTGTGATATACATGATTTAGCTTCAACAGCAATCGAAACAAACGAGTTAGCTTCAAATCCATGCGAACAGATGATTTAGCTTCAAATCAATGCGAAGTAGGAGGCTTATCTTCGAATCCATGCGAAACAAATGGTTTAGCTTCAAATACTTGTGATATACATGATTTAGTTTCAACATTATAGGAAACAAACGAGTTAGATTCAAATCCATGCGAAACACATGATTTAGCTTCAAATCAATGGGAAGTATATGGATTATCTTCGAATCCATGCGAAACAAATTGTTTAACTTCAAATACTTGTGATACACATGATTTAGCTTCAACTGCATGCGAAAAAAACGTGTGTAGCTTCAAATCCATGCGAAACACATGATTTAGCTTCCAATGAATGCGAATTAGATGGGTTATCTTCGAATCCATGCGAAACAAATGATATAGCTTCAAATACATGTGATATACATGATTTAGCTTCAACAGCATGCGAAATAAACGAGTTAGATTCAAATCCATGCGAAACACATGATTTAACTTCAAATCAATGCGAAACAAATGGTTTAGCTGCAACTACTTGTGATATACATGATTTAGCTTCAACTGCATGCGAAATAAACGAGTTAACTTCAAATCCATGCGAAACACATGATTTAACTTCAAATCGATGCGAAGTGGAAGGCTTATCTTCGTATCCATGCGAAACATATGATATAGCTTCAAATACTTGTGATATACATGATTCAGCTTCAACAGCATGCGAAACAAACGAGTTAGCTTCAAATCCGTGCAAACACATGATTTAGCTTCAAATCAATGCGAAGTAGGAGGCTTATCTTCGAATCCATGCGAAACAAATGGTTTAGCTGCAAATACTTGTGATATACATGATTTAGCTTCAACTGCATGCGAAAAAAACGAGTTAGCTTCAAATCCATGCGAAACACATGATTTAGCTTTAAATCAATGCGAATTAGAAGGGTTATCTTCGAATCCATGCGAAACATATGATATAGCTTCAAATACTTGTGATATACATGATTCAGCTTCAACAGCATGCGAAACAAACGAGTTAGCTTCAAATCCGTGCAAACACATGATTTAGCTTCAAATCAATGCGAAGTAGGAGGCTTATCTTCGAATCCATGCGAAACAAATGGTTTAGCTTCAAATACTTGTGATATACATGATTCAGCTTCAACTGCATGCGAAACAAACGAGTTAGCTTCAAATCCATGCGAAACACATGAATTAGATTAAAATCAATGTGAAGTAGAAGGCTTATCTTCGAATCCGTGCGAAACAAATGGTTTAGCGTCAAATACTTGTGATATACATGATTTAGCTTCAACTGCATGCGAAACAAACGAGGTAGCTTCAAATCCATGCGAACACATGATTTAGCTTCAAATCAATGCGAAGTAGAAGGCTGATCTTCGAATCCATGTGAAGCAAATGGTTTGGCTTCAAATACTTCTGCTACACTTGATTTAGCTTCAACAGCATGCGATACAAACGAGTTCGATTCAAATCCATGCGAAACACATGATTTAGCTTCAAATCAATGCGAAACAAATGGTTTAGATGCAACTACTTGTGATATACATGATTTAGCTTCAACTCCATGCGAAATAAACGAGTTAACTTCAAATCCATGCGAAACACATGATTTAGCTTCAAATCGATGCGAAGTGGAAGGCTTATCTTCGAATCCATGCGAAACATATGATATAGCTTCAAATACTTGTGATATACATGATTCAGCTTCAACAGCATGCGAAACAAACGAGTTAGCTTCAAATCCGTGCAAACACATGATTTAGCTTCAAATCAATGCGAAGTAGGAGGCTTATCTTCGAATCCATGCGAAACAAATGGTTTAGCTTCAAATACTTGTGATATACATGATTCAGCTTCAACTGCATGCGAAACAAACGAGTTAGCTTCAAATCCATGCGAAACACATGAATTAGATTAAAATCAATGCGAAGTAGAAGGCTTATCTTCGAATCCGTGCGAAACAAATGGTTTAGCGTCAAATACTTGTGATATACATGATTTAGCTTCAACTGCATGCGAAACAAACGAGGTAGCTTCAAATCCATGCGAACACATGATTTAGCTTCAAATCAATGCGAAGTAGAAGGCTGATCTTCGAATCCATGTGAAGCAAATGGTTTGGCTTCAAATACTTCTGCTACACTTGATTTAGCTTCAACAGCATGCGATACAAACGAGTTCGATTCAAATCCATGCGAAACACATGATTTAGCTTCAAATCAATGCAAAGTAGGAGGCTTATCTTCGAATCCATGCGAAACAAATGGTTTAGCTTCAAATACTTGTGATATGCATGATTTAGCTTCAACAGCATGCGAAACAAACGATTTAGCTTCAAATCCATGCGACACACATGGTTTAGCATCTAATAAATGCGAAGTAGAGGGCTGATCATCGAATCCATGCGAAGCAAATGGTTTAGCTTCAAATACTTGTGATATACATGATTTAGCTTGTACAGCATGCGAAACAAACGAGGTAGCTTCAAATCCATGCGAACACATGATTTAGTTTCAAATCAATGCGAAGTAGGAGACTTATCTTCGAATCCATGCGAAACAAATGGTTTAGCTTCAAATACTTAGGATATACATGACTTAGCTTCAACAGCATGCGAAACAAACGAGTTAGCTTCAAATCCATGCGAAACACATGATTTAGCTTCAAATCAATGCGAATTAGAAGGGCTATCTTCGAATCCATGCGAAACATATGATATAGCTTCAATTACTTGTGATATACATGATTTAGCTTCAACAGCATGCGAAACAAACGAGTTAGCTTCAAATCCACGCGAAACACATGATTTATATTCAAATCAATGCGAAGTTGAAAGCTTAGCTTCAAATCCATGGGAATCCAATGGTATAGCTTCAAACACTTGTGATATACATGATTTAGCTTCAACTGCTAGCGAAAAAAACGAGTTAGCTTCAAATCCAAGCGAGACACATGATTTAGCCTCAAATCAATGTGAAGTAGAAGGCTTAGCTTCGAATAAATGCGAAACAAATGGTTTAGCTTCAAATACTTGTGAAATACATGATTTAGCTTCAACAACATGCGAAACAAACGAGTTAGCATCAAGTCCAAACGAAAAACATGATTTAGCATCAAGTCAACGCGAAGTTGATGGCTTAGCTTCAAATCCATGCTAAACGAATGATTTTGCTTCACATACTTGTGAATATAAGTGATATAGCTTCAAATGCAGGCGAAACAAACGAGTTAGCTTCAAACCCATGCGAAACACATGATTTAGCATCTAATAAATGCGAAGTAGAAGGTTTATCTTCGAATCCATGCGAAGCAAATGGTTTGGCTTCAAATACATGTGATACACTTGATTTAGCTTCGACTGCATGCGAAACAAACGAGCTAGCTTCAAATCCATGCGAAACACATCATTTAGCATCCAATCAATGCGAAGTAGAAGGCTGATCTTCGAATCCATGCGAAGCAAATGGTTTAGCATCAAATACTTGTGATACACTTGATTTAGCTTGATCTGCTCGCGAATCAAACAAGTTAGTTTCAAATCCATGCGAACACATGATTTAGCTTCAAATCAATGCGAAGTAGGAGGCTTACCTTCGATTCCATGCGATACAAATGGTTTAGCTTCAAATACATGTGATGTACATGATTTAGCTACAACAGCATGCGAAACAAACGAGCTAGCATCAAATCCATGCGAAACACATGATTTAGCATCAAATCAATGCGAAGTAGAAGGCTGATTTTCGAATCCATGCGAAACTAATGGTTTAGCTTCAAATACTTGTTATATACATGATTTAGCTTCAACTACATGCGAAACAAACGAGTTAGCTTCAAATCCATGCGAAACACATGATTTAGATTAAAATCAATGCCAAGTAGGAAGGGTTATCTTCGAATCCATGCGAAACAAATGGTTTAGCTGCAAATACTTGCAATATACATGATTTAGTTTCAACAGCATGCGAAACAAACGAGTTAGATTCAAATCCATACGAAACACATGATTTAGCTTCAAATCAATGCGAAGTATATGGATTATCTTCGAATCCATGCGAAACAAATTGTTTAACTTCAAATACTTGTGATATACATGATTTCTCATCAACAGCATGCGAAACAAACGAGTTAGCTTCAAATCCATGCGAAAAACATGATTTAGCATCAAGTCAACGCGAAGTTGATGGCTTAGTTTCAAATCCATGCGAAACAAATGAATTAGCTTTTTCACACACTTGTGAATATAAGTGATATAGCTTCAAATGCAGGCGAAACAAACGAGTTAGCTTCAAACCCATGCGAAACACATGATTTAGCATCTAATCAATGCGAAGTAAAAGGCTGATCTTCGAATCCATGCGAAGCAAATGGTTTAGCTTCAAATACTTGCGATACACTTGATTTAGCTTCAACAGCATGCGAAACAAACGAGTTAGCTTCAAATACATGCGAAACACATGATTTAGCTTCAAATCAATGCGAAGTAGGAGGCTTATCTTCGAATCCATGCGAAATAAATGGTTTAGCTTCAAATACTTGTGATACACTTGAGTTAGCTTCAACAACATTCGAAACAAACGAGTTAGCTTCAAATCCATGCGAAACACACGATTTAGCTCCAAATCAATGCGAATTAGAAGGAGTATCTACCAATCCATGCGAAACAAATGATATAGCTTCGAATACTTGTGATATACATGGTTCAGATTCAACTGCATGCGAAACAAACGAGTTAGCTTCAAATCCATGCGAAACACATGATTTAGCTTCAAATCAATGCGAAGTAGGAGGCTTATCTTCGAAACCATGCGAAACATATGATATAGCTTCAAATACTTGTGATATACACGATTTAGCTTCAACCACATGCGAAACAAACGAGTTAGATTCAAATTCATGCGAAACACATGATTTAGCTTCAAATCAATGCGAAGTAGAAGGCTTATGTTCGAATCCATGCGAAACAATTGGATTAGCTTCATATACTTGTGGTATACATGATTTAGCTTCAACAGCATGCGAAATAAACGAGTTAGATTCAAATCCATGCGAAACACATGATCTAGCTTCAAATCAATGCGAAGAAGAAGGGTTATCTTCGAATCGATGCGAAACGAATAGTTTAGCTTCAATTACTTGTGATATACATGATTCAGCTTCAACTGCATGCGAAACAAACGAGTTAGCTTCAAATCCATGCGAAACACATGATTTAGCTTCAAATCAATGCGAAGTAGAAGGCTTTTGTTCGAATCCATGCGAAACAATTGGATTAGCTTCATATACTTGCGATATACATGATTTAGCTTCAACAGCATGCGAAATAAACGAGTTAACTTCAAATCCATGCGAAAGACATGATTTAGCTTCAAATCAATGTGAAGTGGAAGGCTTACCTTCGAATCCATGCGAAACGAATAGTTTAGCTTCAAATACTAGTGATATACATGGTTCAGCTTCAACTGCATGCGAAACAAACGAGTTATCTTCAAATCCAAGCGAAACACATGATTTAGCTTCAAATTAATGCGAAGTAGATGGATTATCTTCGAATGCATGCGACAAATGGTTTATCTTCAAATACTTGTGATATACATGATTTAGCTTTAACAGCATGCGAAACAAACGAGTTATCTTCAAATCCAATCCAAACACATGATTTAGCTTCAAATGAATGCGAAGAACATGGATTATCTTCGTATCCATGCGAAACAAATGGTTTAGCTTCAAATACTTGTGATGTACATGATTTAGCTTCAACTGCATGCGAAAAAAACGAGTTAGCTTCAAATCCATGCGAAACACATGATTTAGCATCTAATCAATGCGAAGTAGAAGGCTGATTTTCGAATCCATGCGAAGCAAATGGTTTGGCTTCAAATACTTGTGATACACTTGATTTAGCTTCAACAGCATGCGAAACAAACGAGTTAGATTCAAATCCATGCGAAACACATGAATTAGATTAAAATCAATGCGAAGTAGAAGGCTTACCTTCGAATCCGTGCGAAACAAATGGTTTAGCTTCAATTACTTGTGATATACATGATTCAGCTTCAACTGCATGCGAAACAAACGAGTTAGATTCAAATCGATGCAAAACACATGATTTTGCATCTAATCAATGCGAAGTGGAAGGCTTACCTTCGAATCCATGCGAAACATATGATATAGCTTCAAATCAATGCGAAGAAGAAGGTTTATCTTCGAATCCATGCGAAACGAATAGATTAGCTTCAAATACTTGTGATATTCATGATTCAGCTTCAACTGCATGCGAAACAAACGAGTTAGCTTCAAATCCATGCGAAACACATGATTTAGCATCAAGTCAACGCGAAGTTGATGGCTTAGCTTCAAATCCATGCGAAGCGAATGATTTAGCTTCACATACTTGTGAATATAAGTGATATAGCTTCAAATGCAGGCGAAACAAACGAGTTCGCTTCAAACCCATGCGAAACACATGATTTAGCTTCAAATCAATGCGAAGTATATGGATTATCTTCGAAACCATGCGAAAGAAATTGTTTAACTTCAAATACTTGTGATATACATGATTTAGCTTCAACAGCATGCGAAACAAACGAGTTAGCTTCAAATCCATGCGATACACATGATTTAGATTACAATCAATGCGAAGTAGAAGGCTTATCTTCGAAACCATGCGAAACAAATGGATTAGCTTCATATACTTGTGATATACATGATTTAGCTTCAACAGCATGCGAAACAAACGAGTTAGCTTCAAATCCATGCGAAACACATGATTTAGCTTCAAATCAATGCGAAGAAGAATTGTTATCTTCGAATCCATGCGAAACGAATAGATTAGCTTCAAATACTTGCGATATTCATGATTCAGCTTCAACTGCATGCGAAACAAACGAGTTAGCTTCAAATCCATGCGAAACACATGATTTAGCATCAAGTCAACGCGAAGTTGATGGCTTAGCTTCAAATCCATGCGAAGCGAATGATTTAGCTTCACATACTTGTGAATATAAGTGATATAGCTTCAAATGCAGGCGAAACAAACGAGTTAGCTTCAAACCCATGCGAAACACATGATTTAGCTTCAAATCAATGCGAAGTATATGGATTATCTTCGAAACCATGCGAAAGAAATTGTTTAACTTCAAATACTTGTGATATACATGATTTAGCTTCAACAGCATGCGAAACAAACGAGTTAGCTTCAAATCCATGCGAAACACATGATTTAGCATCAAGTCAACGCGAAGTTGATGGCTTAGCTTCAAATCCATGCGAAGCGAATGATTTAGCTTCACATACTTGTGAATATAAGTGATATAGCTTCAAATGCAGGCGAAACAAACGAGTTAGCTTCATACCCATGCGAAACACATGATTTAGCTTCAAATCAATGCGAAGTATATGGATTATCTTCGAAACCATGCGAAACAAATTGTTTAACTTCAAATACTTGTGATATATATGATTTAGCTTCAACAGCATGCGAAACAAACGAGTTAGCTTCAAATCCATGCGAAACACATGATTTAGCTTCAAATCAATGCGAAGTAGGAGGCTTATCTTCGAATCCATGCGAAACATATGATATAGCTTCAAATACTTGTGATATACATGATTTAGCTTCAACAGCATGCGAAGCAAACGAGTTAACTTCAAGTCCAAGCGAAAAACATGATTTATCTTCAAATCAATGCTAAGTAGAAAGCTTAGCTTCAAATCCATGGGAATCAAATGGTTTAGCTTAAAATACTTGTGATATACATGATTCAGCTTCACCTGCATGCGAAACAAACGAGTTAGCTTCAAATCCATGCGAAACACATGATTTAGATTAAAATCAATGCGAAGTAGAAGGCTTATCTTCGAATAAATGCGAAACAAATGATATAGCTTCAAATACTTGTGATATACATGATTTAGTTCTAACAGCATGCGAAACAAACGAGTTAGATTCAAATCCATGCGAAACACATGATTTATCTGCAAATCAATGCGAAGTAGAAGGCTTATCTTCGAAACCATGCGAAACAAATGGATTAGCTTCATATACTTGTGATATACATGATTTAGCTTCAACAGCATGCGAAACAAACGAGTTAGCTTCAAATCCATGCGAAACACATGATTTAGCTTCAAATCAATGCGAAGAAGAAGGGTTATCTTCGAATCCATGCGAAACGAATAGATTAGCTTCAAATACTTGTGATATTCATGATTCAGCTTCAACTGCATTTCGAAACAAACGAGTTAGCTTCAAATCCATGCGAAACACATGATTTAGATTAAAATCAATGCGAAGTAGAAGGCTTATCTTCGAAACCATGCGAAACAAATGAATTAGCTTCATATAATTGTGATATACATGATTTAGCTTCAACAGCATGCGAAACAAACGAGTTAGCTTCAAATCCATGCGAAACACATGATTTAGCTTCAAATCAATGCGAAGAAGAAGGGTTATCTTCGAATCCATGCGATACGAATAGATTATCTTCAAATACTTGTGATATTCATGATTCAGCTTTAACTGCATGCGAAACAAACGAGTTTGCTTCAAATCGATGCAAAACACATGATTTTGCATCTAATCAATGCGAAGTGGAAGGCTTACCTTCGAATCCATGCGAAACATATGATATAGCTTCAAATACTTGTGATATACATGGTTCAGCTTCAACTGCATGCGAAACAAACGAGTTAGCTTCAAATCCATGCGAAACACATGATTTAGCTTCAAATCAATGCGAAGTAGGAGGCTTATCTTCGAATCCATGCGAAACATATGATATAGCTTCAAATACTTGTGATATACACGATGTAGCTTCAACAGCATGCGAAACAAACGAGTTAGATTCAAATCCATGCGAAACACATGATTTAGCTTCACATCAATGCGAAGTAGAAGGCTTATGTTCGAATCCATGCGAAACAATTGGATTAGCTTCATATACTTGCGATATACATGATTTAGCTTCAACAGCATGCGAAATAAACGAGTTAGATTCAAATCCATGCGAAACACATGATTTAACTTCAAATCAATGCGAAGTAGAAGGGTTATCTTCGAATCCATGCGAAACAAATGGTTTAGCTGCAAATACTTGTGATATACATGATTTAGCTTCAACTGCATGCGAAACAAACGAGTTAACTTCAAATCCATGCGAAAGACATGATTTAGCTTCAAATCAATGTGAAGTGGAAGGCTTACGTTCGAATCCATGCGAAACGAATAGTTTAGCTTCAAATACTAGTGATATACATGGTTCAGCTTCAACTGCATGCGAAACAAACGAGTTATCTTCAAATCCAAGCGAAACACATGATTTAGCTTCAAATTAATGCGAAGTAGATGGATTATCTTCGAATGCATGCGACAAATGGTTTAGCTTCAAATACTTGTGATGTACATGATTTAGCTTCAACTGCATGCGATAAAAACGAGTTTAGCTTCAAATCCATGCGAAACACATGATTTAGCTTCAAATCAATTCGAATTAGAAGGGTTATCTTCGAATACATGCGAAACAAATGGATTAGCTTCATATACTTATGATATACATGATTTAGCTTCAACAGCATACGAAATAAACGAGTTAGATTCAAATCCATGCGAAACACATGATTTAACTTGAAATCAATGCGAAGTAGAAGGGTTAGTTTCGAATCCATGCGAAGCAAATGGTTTGGCTTCAAATACTTGTGATATACATGATTTAGCTTCAACTGCATGCGAAACAAACGAGTTAACTTCAAATCCATGCGAAACACATGATTTAGCTTCAAATCAATGCGAAGTGGAAGGCTTACCTTCGAATCCATGCGAAACATACGATATAGCTTCAAATACTTGTGATATACATGGTTCAGATTCAACTGCATGCGAAACAAACGAGTTAGCTTCAAATCCATGCAAAACACATGATTTAGCTTCAAATCAATGCGAAGTAGGAGGCTTATCTTCGAATCCATGCGAAACATATGATATAGCTTCATATACTTGCGATATACATGATTTAGCTTCAACAGCATGCGAAATAAACGAGTTAGATTCAAATCCATGCGAAACACATGATTTAACTTCAAATCAATGCGAAGTAGAAGGGTTATCTTCGAATCCATGCGAAACAAATGGTTTAGCTGCAAATACTTGTGATATACATGATTTAGCTTCAACTGCATGCGAAACAAACGAGTTAACTTCAAATCCATGCGAAAGACATGATTTAGCTTCAAATCAATGTGAAGTGGAAGGCTTACCTTCGAATCCATGCGAAACGAATAGTTTAGCTTCAAATACTAGTGATATACATGGTTCAGCTTCAACTGCATGCGAAACAAACGAGTTAGCTTCAAATCCATGCGAAACACATGATTTAGCTTCAAATCAATGCGAAGTAGGAGGCTTATCTTCGAATCCATGCGAAACAAATGGTTTAGCTTCAAATACTTGTGATATACATGATTTAGCTTCAACAGCATGCGAAACAAACGAGTTATCATCAAATCCAAGCGAAACACATGATTTAGCTTCAAATTAATGCGAAGTAGATGGATTATCTTCGAATGCATGCGACAAATGGTTTAGCTTCAAATACTTGTGATGTACATGATTTAGCTTCAACTGCATGCGAAAAAAACGAGTTTAGCTTCAAATCCATGCGAAACACATGATTTAGCTTCAAATCAATGCGAATTAGAAGGGTTATCTTCGAATCCATGAGAAACATATGATATAGCTTCAAATACTTGTGATATACATGATATAGATTCAACAGCATGCGAAACAAACGAGTTAGCTTCAAATCCATGCGAAACACATGATTTAGCTTCAAATCAATGCGAAGTAGGAGGCTTATCTTCGAATCCATGCGAAACATACGATATAGCTTCAAATACTTGTGATATACATGGTTCAGATTCAACTGCATGCGAAACAAACGAGTTAGCTCCAAATCCATGCGAAACACATGATTTAGCTTCAAATCAATGTGAAGTGGAAGGCTTACCTTCGAATCCATGCGAAACGAATAGTTTAGCTTCAAATACTAGTGATATACATGGTTCAGCTTCAACTGCATGCGAAACAAACGAGTTAGCTTCAAATCCATGCGAAACACATGATTTAGCTTCAAATCAATGCGAAGTAGGAGGCTTATCTTCGAATCCATGCGAAACAAATGGTTTAGCTTCAAATACTTGTGATATACATGATTTAGCTTCAACAGCATGCGAAACAAACGAGTTATCATCAAATCCAAGCGAAACACATGATTTAGCTTCAAATTAATGCGAAGTAGATGGATTATCTTCGAATGCATGCGACAAATGGTTTAGCTTCAAATACTTGTGATGTACATGATTTAGCTTCAACTGCATGCGAAAAAAACGAGTTTAGCTTCAAATCCATGCGAAACACATGATTTAGCTTCAAATCAATGCGAATTAGAAGGGTTATCTTCGAATCCATGAGAAACATATGATATAGCTTCAAATACTTGTGATATACATGATATAGATTCAACAGCATGCGAAACAAACGAGTTAGCTTCAAATCCATGCGAAACACATGATTTAGCTTCAAATCAATGCGAAGTAGGAGGCTTATCTTCGAATCCATGCGAAACATACGATATAGCTTCAAATACTTGTGATATACATGGTTCAGATTCAACTGCATGCGAAACAAACGAGTTAGCTCCAAATCCATGCGAAACACATGATTTAGCTTCAAATCAATGCGAAGTAGGAGGCTTATCTTCGAATCCATGCGAAACATATGATATAGCTTCAAATACTTGTGATATACACGATGTAGCTTCAACTGCATGCGAAACAAACGAGTTAGCTTCAAATCCATGCGAAACACATGATTTAGATTAAAATCAATGCGAAGTAGAATTCTTATCTTCGAATAAATGCGAAACAAATGATATAGCTTCAAATACTTGTGATATACATGATTTAGTTCCAACAGCATGCGAAACAAACGAGTTAGATTCAAATCCATGCGAAACACATGATTTATCTTCAAATCAATGCGAAGTAGGAGGCTTATCTTCGAATCCATGCGAAACATATGATATAGCTTCAAATACTTGTGATATACATGATTTAGCTTCAACAGCATGCGAAGCAAACGAGTTAGCTTCAAATCCATGTGAAACACATGATTTAGCTTCAAATCAATGCGAAGTAGATGGATTATCTTCGAATCCATGCGAAACAAATGGTTTATCTTCAAATACTTGTGATATACATGATTTAGCTTTAACAGCATGCGAAACAAACGTGTTATCTTCAAATCCAATCCAAACACATGATTTAGCTTCAAATGAATGCGAAGAACATGGATTATCTTCGTATCCATGCGAAACAAATGGTTTAGCTTCAAATACTTGTGATGTACATGATTTAGCTTCAACTGCATGCGAAAAAAACGAGTTAGCTTCAAATCAATGCGAAACACATGATTTAGCATCTAATCAATGCGAAGTAGAAGGCTGATTTTCGAATCCATGCGAAGCAAATGGTTTGGCTTCAAATACTTGTGATACACTTGATTTAGCTTCAACAGCATGCGAAACAAACGAGTTAGATTCAAATCCATGCGAAACACATGATTTAGCTTCAAATCAATACGAAGTAGATGGCTTATCTTCGAATACATGCGAAACAAATGGATTAGCTTTATATACTTGTGATATACATGATTTAGCTTCAACAGCATACGAAATAAACGAGTTAGATTCAAATCCATGCGAAACACATGATTTAACTTGAAATCAATGCGAAGTAGAAGGGTTATTTTCGAATCCATGCGAAGCAAATGGTTTGGCTTCAAATACTTGTGATATACATGATTTAGCTTCAACTGCATGCGAAACAAACGAGTTAACTTCAAATCCATGCGAAACACATGATTTAGCTTCAAATCAATGCGAAGTGGAAGGCTTACCTTCGCATCCATGCGAAACATACGATATAGCTTCAAATACTTGTGATATACATGGTTCAGCTTCAACTGCATGCGAAACAAACGAGTTAGCTTCAAATCCATGCGAAACACATGATTTAGCTTCAAATCAATGCGAAGTAGGAGGCTTATCTTCGAATCCATGCGAAACAAATGGTTTAGCTTCAAATACTTGTGATATACATGATTTAGCTTCAACAGCATGCGAAACAAACGAGTTATCTTCAAATCCAATCCAAACACATGATTTAGCTTCAAATGAATGCGAAGAACATGGATTATATTCGTATCCATGCGAAACAAATGGTTTAGCTTCAAATACTTGTGATGTACATGATTTAGCTTCAACTGCATGCGAAAAAAACGAGTTAGCTTCAAATCCATGCGAAACACATGATTTAGCATCTAATCAATGCGAAGTAGAAGGCTGATTTTCGAATCCATGCGAAGCAAATGGTTTGGCTTCAAATACTTGTGATACACTTGATTTAGCTTCAACAGCATGCGAAACAAACGAGTTAGATTCAAATCCATGCGAAACACATGAATTAGATTAAAATCAATGCGAAGTAGAAGGCTTACCTTCGAATCCGTGCGAAACAAATGGTTTAGCTTCAAATACTTGTGATATACATGATTTAGCTTCAACTGCATGCGAAACAAACGAGGTAGCTTCAAATCCATGTGAACACATGATTTAGCTTCAAATCAATGCGAAGTAGAAGGCTGATCTTCGAATCCATGCGAAACAATTGGATTAGCTTCATATACTTGTGGTATACATGATTTAGCTTCAACAGCATGCGAAATAAACGAGTTAGATTCAAATCCATGCGAAACACATGATCTAGCTTCAAATCAATGCGAAGAAGAAGGGTTATCTTCGAATCGATGCGAAACGAATAGTTTAGCTTCAATTACTTGTGATATACATGATTCAGCTTCAACTGCATGCGAAACAAACGAGTTAGATTCAAATCGATGCAAAACACATGATTTTGCATCTAATCAATGCGAAGTGGAAGGCTTACCTTCGAATCCATGCGAAACATATGATATAGCTTCAAATACTTGTGATATAAATGGTTCAGCTTCAACTGCATGCGAAACAAACGAGTTAGCTTCAAATCCATGCGAAACACATGATTTAGCTTCAAATCAATGCGAAGAAGAAGGTTTATCTTCGAATCCATGCGAAACGAATAGATTAGCTTCAAATACTTGTGATATTCATGATTCAGCTTCAACTGCATGCGAAACAAACGAGTTAGCTTCAAATCCATGCGAAACACATGATTTAGCATCAAGTCAACGCGAAGTTGATGGCTTAGCTTCAAATCCATGCGAAGCGAATGATTTAGCTTCACATACTTGTGAATATAAGTGATATAGCTTCAAATGCAGGCGAAACAAACGAGTTCGCTTCAAACCCATGCGAAACACATGATTTAGCTTCAAATCAATGCGAAGTATATGGATTATCTTCGAAACCATGCGAAAGAAATTGTTTAACTTCAAATACTTGTGATATACATGATTTAGCTTCAACAGCATGCGAAACAAACGAGTTAGCTTCAAATCCATGCGAAACACATGATTTAGCATCAAGTCAACGCGAAGTTGATGGCTTAGCTTCAAATCCATGCGAAGCGAATGATTTAGCTTCACATACTTGTGAATATAAGTGATATAGCTTCAAATGCAGGCGAAACAAACGAGTTAGCTTCATACCCATGCGAAACACATGATTTAGCTTCAAATCAATGCGAAGTATATGGATTATCTTCGAAACCATGCGAAACAAATTGTTTAACTTCAAATACTTGTGATATATATGATTTAGCTTCAACAGCATGCGAAACAAACGAGTTAGCTTCAAATCCATGCGAAACACATGATTTAGCTTCAAATCAATGCGAAGTAGGAGGCTTATCTTCGAATCCATGCGAAACATATGATATAGCTGCAAATACTTGTGATATACATGATTTAGCTTCAACAGCATGCGAAGCAAACGAGTTAACTTCAAGTCCAAGCGAAAAACATGATTTATCTTCAAATCAATGCTAAGTAGAAAGCTTAGCTTCAAATCCATGGGAATCAAATGGTTTAGCTTAAAATACTTGTGATATACATGATTCAGCTTCACCTGCATGCGAAACAAACGAGTTAGCTTCAAATCCATGCGAAACACATGATTTAGATTAAAATCAATGCGAAGTAGAAGGCTTATCTTCGAATAAATGCGAAACAAATGATATAGCTTCAAATACTTGTGATATACATGATTTAGTTCTAACAGCATGCGAAACAAACGAGTTAGATTCAAATCCATGCGAAACACATGATTTATCTGCAAATCAATGCGAAGTAGAAGGCTTATCTTCGAAACCATGCGAAACAAATGGATTAGCTTCATATACTTGTGGTATACATGATTTAGCTTCAACAGCATGCGAAACAAACGAGTTAGCTTCAAATCCATGCGAAACACATGATTTAGCTTCAAATCAATGCGAAGAAGAAGGGTTATCTTCGAATCCATGCGAAACGAATAGATTAGCTTCAAATACTTGTGATATTCATGATTCAGCTTCAACTGCATTTCGAAACAAACGAGTTAGCTTCAAATCCATGCGAAACACATGATTTAGATTAAAATCAATGCGAAGTAGAAGGCTTATCTTCGAAACCATGCGAAACAAATGAATTAGCTTCATATAATTGTGATATACATGATTTAGCTTCAACAGCATGCGAAACAAACGAGTTAGCTTCAAATCCATGCGAAACACATGATTTAGCTTCAAATCAATGCGAAGAAGAAGGGTTATCTTCGAATCCATGCGATACGAATAGATTAGCTTCAAATACTTGTGATATTCATGATTCAGCTTTAACTGCATGCGAAACAAACGAGTTTGCTTCAAATCGATGCAAAACACATGATTTTGCATCTAATCAATGCGAAGTGGAAGGCTTACCTTCGAATCCATGCGAAACATATGATATAGCTTCAAATACTTGTGATATACATGGTTCAGCTTCAACTGCATGCGAAACAAACGAGTTAGCTTCAAATCCATGCGAAACACATGATTTAGCTTCAAATCAATGCGAAGTAGGAGGCTTATCTTCGAATCCATGCGAAACATATGATATAGCTTCAAATACTTGTGATATACACGATGTAGCTTCAACAGCATGCGAAACAAACGAGTTAGATTCAAATCCATGCGAAACACATGATTTAGCTTCACATCAATGCGAAGTAGAAGGCTTATGTTCGAATCCATGCGAAACAATTGGATTAGCTTCATATACTTGCGATATACATGATTTAGCTTCAACAGCATGCGAAATAAACGAGTTAGATTCAAATCCATGCGAAACACATGATTTAACTTCAAATCAATGCGAAGTAGAAGGGTTATCTTCGAATCCATGCGAAACAAATGGTTTAGCTGCAAATACTTGTGATATACATGATTTAGCTTCAACTGCATGCGAAACAAACGAGTTAACTTCAAATCCATGCGAAAGACATGATTTAGCTTCAAATCAATGTGAAGTGGAAGGCTTACGTTCGAATCCATGCGAAACGAATAGTTTAGCTTCAAATACTAGTGATATACATGGTTCAGCTTCAACTGCATGCGAAACAAACGAGTTATCTTCAAATCCAAGCGAAACACATGATTTAGCTTCAAATTAATGCGAAGTAGATGGATTATCTTCGAATGCATGCGACAAATGGTTTAGCTTCAAATACTTGTGATGTACATGATTTAGCTTCAACTGCATGCGAAAAAAACGAGTTTAGCTTCAAATCCATGCGAAACACATGATTTAGCTTCAAATCAATTCGAATTAGAAGGGTTATCTTCGAATACATGCGAAACAAATGGATTAGCTTCATATACTTATGATATACATGATTTAGCTTCAACAGCATACGAAATAAACGAGTTAGATTCAAATCCATGCGAAACACATGATTTAACTTGAAATCAATGCGAAGTAGAAGGGTTAGTTTCGAATCCATGCGAAACACATGATTTAGCTTCAAATCAATGCGAAGTAGGAGGCTTATCTTCGAATCCATGCGAAACAAATGGTTTAGCTTCAAATACTTGTGATATACATGATTTAGCTTCAACAGCATGCGAAACAAACGAGTTATCATCAAATCCAAGCGAAACACATGATTTAGCTTCAAATTAATGCGAAGTAGATGGATTATCTTCGAATGCATGCGACAAATGGTTTAGCTTCAAATACTTGTGATATACATGATATAGATTCAACAGCATGCGAAACAAACGAGTTAGCTTCAAATCCATGCGAAACACATGATTTAGCTTCAAATCAATGCGAAGTAGGAGGCTTATCTTCGAATCCATGCGAAACATACGATATAGGTTCAAATACTTGTGATATACATGGTTCAGATTCAACTGCATGCGAAACAAACGAGTTAGCTCCAAATCCATGCGAAACACATGATTTAGCTTCAAATCAATGTGAAGTGGAAGGCTTACCTTCGAATCCATGCGAAACGAATAGTTTAGCTTCAAATACTAGTGATATACATGGTTCAGCTTCAACTGCATGCGAAACAAACGAGTTAGCTTCAAATCCATGCGAAACACATGATTTAGCTTCAAATCAATGCGAAGTAGGAGGCTTATCTTCGAATCCATGCGAAACAAATGGTTTAGCTTCAAATACTTGTGATATACATGATTTAGCTTCAACAGCATGCGAAACAAACGAGTTATCATCAAATCCAAGCGAAACACATGATTTAGCTTCAAATTAATGCGAAGTAGATGGATTATCTTCGAATGCATGCGACAAATGGTTTAGCTTCAAATACTTGTGATGCACATGATTTAGCTTCAACTGCATGCGAAAAAAACGAGTTTAGCTTCAAATCCATGCGAAACACATGATTTAGCTTCAAATCAATGCGAATTAGAAGGGTTATCTTCGAATCCATGAGAAACATATGATATAGCTTCAAATACTTGTGATATACATGATATAGATTCAACAGCATGCGAAACAAACGAGTTAGCTTCAAATCCATGCGAAACACATGATTTAGCTTCAAATCAATGCGAAGTAGGAGGCTTATCTTCGAATCCATGCGAAACATACGATATAGCTTCAAATACTTGTGATATACATGGTTCAGATTCAACTGCATGCGAAACAAACGAGTTAGCTCCAAATCCATGCGAAACACATGATTTAGCTTCAAATCAATGCGAAGTAGGAGGCTTATCTTCGAATCCATGCGAAACATATGATATAGCTTCAAATACTTGTGATATACACGATGTAGCTTCAACTGCATGCGAAACAAACGAGTTAGCTTCAAATCCATGCGAAACACATGATTTAGATTAAAATCAATGCGAAGTAGAATTCTTATCTTCGAATAAATGCGAAACAAATGATATAGCTTCAAATACTTGTGATATACATGATTTAGTTCCAACAGCATGCGAAACAAACGAGTTAGATTCAAATCCATGCGAAACACATGATTTATCTTCAAATCAATGCGAAGTAGGAGGCTTATCTTCGAATCCATGCGAAACATATGATATAGCTTCAAATACTTGTGATATACATGATTTAGCTTCAACAGCATGCGAAGCAAACGAGTTAGCTTCAAATCCATGTGAAACACATGATTTAGCTTCAAATCAATGCGAAGTAGATGGATTATCTTCGAATCCATGCGAAACAAATGGTTTATCTTCAAATACTTGTGATATACATGATTTAGCTTTAACAGCATGCGAAACAAACGTGTTATCTTCAAATCCAATCCAAACACATGATTTAGCTTCAAATGAATGCGAAGAACATGGATTATCTTCGTATCCATGCGAAACAAATGGTTTAGCTTCAAATACTTGTGATGTACATGATTTAGCTTCAACTGCATGCGAAAAAAACGAGTTAGCTTCAAATCAATGCGAAACACATGATTTAGCATCTAATCAATGCGAAGTAGAAGGCTGATTTTCGAATCCATGCGAAGCAAATGGTTTGGCTTCAAATACTTGTGATACACTTGATTTAGCTTCAACAGCATGCGAAACAAACGAGTTAGATTCAAATCCATGCGAAACACATGATTTAGCTTCAAATCAATACGAAGTAGATGGCTTATCTTCGAATACATGCGAAACAAATGGATTAGCTTTATATACTTGTGATATACATGATTTAGCTTCAACAGCATACGAAATAAACGAGTTAGATTCAAATCCATGCGAAACACATGATTTAACTTGAAATCAATGCGAAGTAGAAGGGTTATTTTCGAATCCATGCGAAGCAAATGGTTTGGCTTCAAATACTTGTGATATACATGATTTAGCTTCAACTGCATGCGAAACAAACGAGTTAACTTCAAATCCATGCGAAACACATGATTTAGCTTCAAATCAATGCGAAGTGGAAGGCTTACCTTCGCATCCATGCGAAACATACGATATAGCTTCAAATACTTGTGATATACATGGTTCAGCTTCAACTGCATGCGAAACAAACGAGTTAGCTTCAAATCCATGCGAAACACATGATTTAGCTTCAAATCAATGCGAAGTAGGAGGCTTATCTTCGAATCCATGCGAAACAAATGGTTTAGCTTCAAATACTTGTGATATACATGATTTAGCTTCAACAGCATGCGAAACAAAAGAGTTATCTTCAAATCCAAGCGAAACACATGATTTAGCTTCAAATTAATGCGAAGTAGATGGATTATCTTCGAATGCATGCGACAAATGATTTAGCTTCAAATACTTGTGATGTACATGATTTAGCTTCAACTGCATGCGAAAAAAACGTGTGTAGCTTCAAATCCATGCGAAACACATGATTTAGCTTCAAATCAATGCGAATTAGAAGGGTTATCTTCGAATCCATGAGAAACATATGATATAGCTTCAAATACTTGTGATATACATGATTTAGATTCAACAGCATGCGAAACAAACGAGTTAGCTTCAAATCCATGCGAAACACATGATTTAGCTTCAAATCAATGCGAATTAGAAGGGTTATCTTCGAATCCATGCGAAACATATGATATAGCTTCAAATACTTGTGATATACATGATTTAGCTTCAACTGCATGCGAAACAAACGAGTTAGCTTCAAATCCATGCGAAACACATGATTTAGATTAAAATCAATGCGAAGTAGAAGGCTTATCTTCGAAACCATGCGAAACAAATGGATTAGCTTCATATACTTGTGATATACATGATTTAGCTTCAACAGCATGCGAAACAAACGAGTTAGCTTCAAATCCATGCGAAACACCTGATTTAGCTTCAAATCAATGCGAATTAGAAGGGTTATCTTCGAATCCATGCGAAACAAATGATATAGCTTCAAATACATGTGATATACATGATTTAACTTCAACAGCATGCGAAACAAACGAGTTAGATTCAAATCCATGCGAAACACATGATTTAGCTTCAAATCAATGCGAAGTAGAAGGCTTATCTTCGAATCCATGCGAAACAATTGGATTAGCTTCATATACTTGTGTTATACATGATTTAGCTTCAACAGCATGCGAAATAAACGAGTTAACTTCAAGTCCAAGCGAAAAACATGATTTATCTTCAAATCAATGCTAAGTAGAAAGCTTATCTTCGAATCCATGCGAAACATATGATATAGCTTCAAATACTTGTGATATACACGATGTAGCTTCAACTGCATGCGAAACAAACGAGTTAGCTTCAAATCCATGCGAAACACATGATTTAGATTAAAATCAATGCGAAGTAGAATTCTTATCTTCGAATAAATGCGAAACAAATGATATAGCTTCAAATACTTGTGATATACATGATTTAGTTCCAACAGCATGCGAAACAAACGAGTTAGATTCAAATCCATGCGAAACACATGATTTATCTTCAAATCAATGCGAAGTAGGAGGCTTATCTTCGAATCCATGCGAAACATATGATATAGCTTCAAATACTTGTGATATACATGATTTAGCTTCAACAGCATGCGAAGCAAACGAGTTAGCTTCAAATCCATGTGAAACACATGATTTAGCTTCAAATCAATGCGAAGTAGATGGATTATCTTCGAATCCATGCGAAACAAATGGTTTATCTTCAAATACTTGTGATATACATGATTTAGCTTTAACAGCATGCGAAACAAACGAGTTATCTTCAAATCCAATCCAAACACATGATTTAGCTTCAAATCAATGCGAAGTACATGGGTTATCTTCGAATAAATGCGAAACAAATGGTTTAGCTTCAAATACTTGTGAAATACATGATTTAGCTTCAACAACATGCGAAACAAACGAGTTAGCTTCAAGTCCGTGCAAACACATGATTTAGCTTCAAATCAATGCGAAGTAGGAGGCTTATCTTCGAATCCATGCGAAACAAATGGTTTAGCTGCAAATACTTGTGATATACATGATTTAGCTTCAACTGCCTGCGAAAAAAACGAGTTAGCTTCAAATCCATGCGAAACACATGATTTAGCTTTAAATCAATGCGAATTAGAAGGGTTATCTTCGAATCCATGCGAAACATATGATATAGCTTCAAATACTTGTGATATACATGATTCAGCTTCAACAGCGTGCGAAACAAACGAGTTAGCTTCAAATCCGTGCAAACACATGATTTAGCTTCAAATCAATGCGAAGTAGGAGGCTTATCTTCGAATCCATGCGAAACAAATGGTTTAGCTTCCAATACTTGTGATATACATGATTCAGCTTCAACTGCATGCGAAACAAACGAGTTAGCTTCAAATCCATGCGAAACACATGAATTAGATTAAAATCAATGTGAAGTAGAAGGCTTATCTTCGAATCCGTGCGAAACAAATGGTTTAGCGTCAAATACTTGCGATATACATGATTTAGCTTCAACTGCATGCGAAACAAACGAGGTAGCTTCAAATCCATGCGAACACATGATTTAGCTTCAAATCAATGCGAAGTAGAAGGCTGATCTTCGAATCCATGTGAAGCAAATGGTTTGGCTTCAAATACTTCTGCTACACTTGATTTAGCTTCAACAGCATGCGATACAAACGAGTTCGATTCAAATCCATACGAAACACATGATTTAGCTTCAAATCAATGCGAAGTACATGGGTTATCTTCGAATAAATGCGAAACAAATGGTTTAGCTTCAAATACTTGTGAAATACATGATTTAGATTCAACAACATGCGAAACAAACGAGTTAGCTTCAAGTCCAAACGAAAAACATGATTTAGCATCAAGTCAACGCGAAGTTGATGGCTTAGCTTCAAATCCATGCTAAACGAATGATTTTGCTTCACATACTTGTGAATATAAGTGATATAGCTTCAAATGCAGGCGAAACAAACGAGGTAGCTTCAAATGCATGCGAACACATGATTTAGCTTAAAATCAATGCGAAGATGGAGGCTTATCTTCGAATCCATGCGAAACAAATGGTTTAGATGCAAATACTTGTGATATACATGATTTAGCTTCAACTGCATGCGAAACAAACGAGGTAGCTTCAAATCCATGCGAACACATGATTTAGCTTCAAATCAATGCGAAGTGGAAGGCTTATCTTCGAATCCATGCGAAACGAATAGTTTAGATTCAAATACTTTTGATATACATGATTCAGCTTCAACTGTATGCGAAACAAAGGAGTTAGCATAAAATCCATGCGATACACATGATTTAAATTAAAATCAATGCGAAGTAGAAGGCTTATCTTCGAATCCATGCGAAACAAATGGTTTAGCTGCAAATACTTGTGATATACATGATTTAGCTTCAACAGCAATCGAAACAAACGAGTTAGCTTCAAATCCATGCGAACAGATGATTTAGCTTCAAATCAATGCGAAGTAGGAGGCTTATCTTCGAATCCATGCGAAACAAATGGTTTAGCTTCAAATACTTGTGAAATACATGATTTAGCTTCAACAACATGCGAAACAAACGAGTTAGCTTCAAGTCCGTGCAAACACATGATTTAGCTTCAAATCAATGCGAAGTAGGAGGCTTATCTTCGAATCCATGCGAAACAAATGGTTTAGCTGCAAATACTTGTGATATACATGATTTAGCTTCAACTGCATGCGAAACAAACGAGTTAGCTTCAAATCCGTGCAAACACATGATTTAGCTTCAAATCAATGCGAAGTAGGAGGCTTATCTTCGAATCCATGCGAAACAAATGGTTTAGATTCAAATACTTGTGATATACATGATTCAGCTTCAACTGCATGCGAAACAAACGAGTTAGCTTCAAATCCATGCGAAACACATGAATTAGATTAAAATCAATGTGAAGTAGAAGGCTTATCTTCGAATCCGTGCGAAACAAATGGTTTAGCGTCAAATACTTGCGATATACATGATTTAGCTTCAACTGCATGCGAAGCAAACGAGTTAGCTTCAAGTCCGTGCAAACACATGATTTAGCTTCAAATCAATGCGAACACATGATTTAGCTTCAAATCAATGCGAAGTAGAAGGCTGATCTTCGAATCCATGTGAAGCAAATGGTTTGGCTTCAAATACTTCTGCTACACTTGATTTAGCTTCAACAGCATGCGATACAAACGAGTTCGATTCAAATCCATGCGAAACACATGATTTAGCTTCAAATCAATGCGAAGTACATGGGTTATCTTCGAATAAATGCGAAACAAATGGTTTAGCTTCAAATACTTGTGAAATACATGATTTAGCTTCAACAACATGCGAAACAAACGAGTTAGCTTCAAGTCCGTGCAAACACATGATTTAGCTTCAAATCAATGCGAAGTAGGAGGCTTATCTTCGAATCCATGCGAAACAAATGATTTAGCTGCAAATACTTGTGATATACATGATTTAGCTTCAACTGCCTGCGAAAAAAACGAGTTAGCTTCAAATCCATGCGAAACACATGATTTAGCTTTAAATCAATGCGAATTAGAAGGGTTATCTTCGAATCCATGCGAAACATATGATATAGCTTCAAATACTTGTGATATACATGATTCAGCTTCAACAGCATGCGAAACAAACGAGTTAGCTTCAAATCCGTGCAAACACATGATTTAGCTTCAAATCAATGCGAAGTAGGAGGCTTATCTTCGAATCCATGCGAAACAAATGGTTTAGCTTCAAATACTTGTGATATACATGATTCAGCTTCAACTGCATGCGAAACAAACGAGTTAGCTTCAAATCCATGCGAAACACATGAATTAGATTAAAATCAATGTGAAGTAGAAGGCTTATCTTCGAATCCGTGCGAAACAAATGGTTTAGCGTCAAATACTTGCGATATACATGATTTAGCTTCAACTGCATGCGAAACAAACGAGGTAGCTTCAAATCCATGCGAACACATGATTTAGCTTCAAATCAATGCGAAGTAGAAGGCTGATCTTCGAATCCATGTGAAGCAAATGGTTTGGCTTCAAATACTTCTGCTACACTTGATTTAGCTTCAACAGCATGCGATACAAACGAGTTCGATTCAAATCCATGCGAAACACATGATTTAGCTTCAAATCAATGCGAAGTACATGGGTTATCTTCGAATAAATGCGAAACAAATGGTTTAGCTTCAAATACTTGTGAAATACATGATTTAGCTTCAACAACATGCGAAACAAACGAGTTAGCTTCAAGTCCAAACGAAAAACATGATTTAGCATCAAGTCAACGCGAAGTTGATGGCTTAGCTTCAAATCCATGCTAAACGAATGATTTTGCTTCACATACTTGTGAATATAAGTGATATAGCTTCAAATGCAGGCGAAACAAACGAGGTAGCTTCAAATGCATGCGAACACATGATTTAGCTTAAAATCAATGCGAAGATGGAGGCTTATCTTCGAATCCATGCGAAACAAATGGTTTAGATGCAAATACTTGTGATATACATGATTTAGCTTCAACAGCAATCGAAACAAACGAGTTAGCTTCAAATCCATGCGAACAGATGATTTAGCTTCAAATCAATGCGAAGTAGAAGGCTTATCTTCGAATCCATGCGAAGCAAATGGATTAGCTTCATATACTTGTGATATACATGATTTAGCTTCAACAACATGCGAAATAAACGAGTTAGATTCAAATCCATGCGAAACACATGATTTAACTTCAAATCAATGCGAAACAAATGGTTTAGCTGCAACTACTTGTGATATACATGATTTAGCTTCAACTGCATGCGAAATAAACGAGTTAACTTCAAATCCATGCGAAACACATGATTTAGCTTCAAATCGATGCGAAGTGGAAGGCTTATCTTCGAATCCATGCGAAACATATGATATAGCTTCAAATACTCGTGATATACATGATTCAGCTGCAACAGCATGCGAAACAAACGAGTTAGCTTCAAATCCGTGCAAACACATGACTTAGCTTTAAATCAATGCGAATTAGGAGGGTTATCTTCGAATCCATGCGAAACATATGATATAGCTTCAAATACTTGTGATATAGATGATTCAGCTTCAACAGCATGCGAAACAAACGAGTTAGCTTCAAATCCGTGCAAACACATGATTTGGCTTCGAATCAATGCGAAGTAGGAGGCTTATCTTCGAATCCATGCGAAACAAAAGGTTTAGCTTCAAATACTTGTGATATGCATGATTTAGCTTCAACAGCATGCGAAACAAACGAGTTAGCTTCAAGTCCAAACGAAAAACATGATTTAGCATCAAGTCAACGCGAAGTTCATGGCTTAGCTTCAAATCCATGCGTAACGAATGATTTAGCTTCACATACTTGAAAATATAAGTGATATGGCTTCAAATGCAGGCGAAACAAACGAGTTAGCTTCAAATCCAAACGAAAAACATGATTTAGCCTCAAGTCAACGCGGAGTTGATGGCTTAGCTTCAAATCCATGCTAAACGAATGATTTTGCTTCACATACTTGTGAATATAAGTGATATAGCTTCAAATGCAGGCGAAACAAACGAGTTGGCTTCAAACCCATGCGTAACACATGATTTAGCATCTAATAAATGCGAAGTAGAAGGCTTATCTTCGAATCCATGCGAAGCAAATGGTTTGGCTTCAAATACATGTGATACACTTGATTTAGCTTCAACAGCATGCGAAACAAACGAGGTAGCTTCAAATGCATGCGAACACATGACTTAGCTTCAAACCAATGCGAATTAGAAGGGTTATCTTCGAATCCATGCGAAACATATGATATAGCTTCAAATACTTGTCATATACATGATTTAGCTTCAACAGCAATCGAAACAAACGAGTTAGCTTCAAATCCATGCGAACAGATGATTTAGCTTCAAATCAATGCGAAGTAGGAGGCTTATCTTCGAATCCATGCGAAACAAATGGTTTAGCTTCAAATACTTGTGATACACTTGATTTAGATTCAACAGCGTGCGAAACAAACGAGTTAGATTCAAATCCATGCGAACACATGATTTAGCTCCAAATCAATGCGAAGTAGATGGATTATCATCGAATCCATGCGAAACAAATGGTTTAGCTGCAAATACTTGTGATATACATGATTTAGCTTCAACAGCAATCGAAACAAACGAGTTAGCTTCAAATCCATGCGAACAGATGATTTAGCTTCAAATCAATGCGAAGTAGGAGGCTTATCTTCGAATCCATGCTAAACAAATGGTTTAGCTTCAAATACTTGTGATATACATGATATAGTTTCAACATTATAGGAAACAAACGAGTTAGATTCAAATCCATGCGAAACACATGATTTAGCTTCAAATCAATGGGAAGTATATGGATTATCTTCGAATCCATGCGAAACAAATTGTTTAACTTCAAATACTTGTGATACACATGATTTAGCTTCAACAGCATGCGAAACAAACGAGTTAGATTCAAATCCACGCGAAACACATGATTTAGGTTCAAATCAATGCGAAGTAGAAGGCTTATCTTCGAATCCATGCGAAGCAAATGGATTAGCTTCATAGACTTGTGATATACATGATTTAGCTTCAACAGCATGCAAAACAATCGAGTTAGCTTCAAATCCATCCGAAACACATGATTTAGATTAAAATCAATGCGAAGTAGGAGGCTTATCTTCGAATCCATGCGAAACAAATGGTTTAGCTTCAAATACTTGTGATATACATGATTCAGCTTCAACTGCATGCGAAACAAACGAGTTAGCTTCAAATCCATGCGAAACACATGAATTAGATTAAAATCAATGTGAAGTAGAAGGCTTATCTTCGAATCCGTGCGAAACAAATGGTTTAGCGTCAAATACTTGCGATATACATGATTTAGCTTCAACTGCATGCGAAACAAACGAGGTAGCTTCAAATCCATGCGAACACATGATTTAGCTTCAAATCAATGCGAAGTAGAAGGCTGATCTTCGAATCCATGTGAAGCAAATGGTTTGGCTTCAAATACTTCCGCTACACTTGATTTAGCTTCAACAGCATGCGATACAAACGAGTTCGATTCAAATCCATGCGAAACACATGATTTAGCTTCAAATCAATGCGAAGTAGGAGGCTTATCTTCGAATCCATGCGAAACAAATGGTATAGCTTCAAATACTTGTGATATGCATGATTTAGCTTCAACAGCATGCGAAACAAACGATTTAGCTTCAAATCCATGCGACACACATGGTTTAGCATCTAATAAATGCGAAGTAGAGGGCTGATCATCGAATCCATGCGAAGCAAATGGTTTAGCTTCAAATACTTGTGATATACATGATTTAGATTGTACAGAATGCGAAACAAACGAGTTAGCTTCAAGTCCGTGCAAACACATGATTTAGCTTCAAATCAATGCGAAGTAGGAGGCTTATCTTCGAATCCATGCGAAACAAATGGTTTAGCTTCAAATACTTGTGATATACATGATTCAGCTTCAACTGCATGCGAAACAAACGAGTTAGCTTCAAATCCATGCGAAACACATGAATTAGATTAAAATCAATGTGAAGTAGAAGGCTTATCTTCGAATCCGTGCGAAACAAATGGTTTAGCTGCAAATACTTGTGATATACATGATTTAGCTTCAACTGCATGCGAAACAAACGAGTTAGCTTCAAATCCGTGCAAACACATGATTTAGCTTCAAATCAATGCGAAGTAGGAGGCTTATCTTCGAATCCATGCGAAACAAATGGTTTAGCTTCAAATACTTGTGATATACATGATTCAGCTTCAACTGCTTGCGAAACAAACGAGTTAGCTTCAAATCCATGCGAAAGACATGAATTAGATTAAAATCAATG
The DNA here is from genome assembly GCF_051020955.1 of Megalopta genalis. Taxonomy (NCBI): domain Eukaryota; kingdom Metazoa; phylum Arthropoda; class Insecta; order Hymenoptera; family Halictidae; genus Megalopta; species Megalopta genalis. The sequence continues at coordinate 221,609 of NW_027476214.1, read as the reverse complement.
TGAAGTAGAAGGCTTATCTTCGAATTCGTGCGAAACAAATGGTTTAGCGTCAAATACTTGCGATATACATGATTTAGCTTCAACTGCATGCGAAACAAACGAGGTAGCTTCAAATCCATGCGAACACATGATTTAGCTTCAAATCAATGCGAAGTAGAAGGCTGATCTTCGAATCCATGTGAAGCAAATGGTTTGGCTTCAAATACTTCTGCTACACTTGATTTAGCTTCAACAGCATGCGATACAAACGAGTTCGATTCAAATCCATGCGAAACACATGATTTAGCTTCAAATCAATGCGAAGTACATGGGTTATCTTCGAATAAATGCGAAACAAATGGTTTAGCTTCAAATACTTGTGAAATACATGATTTAGCTTCAACAACATGCGAAACAAACGAGTTAGCTTCAAGTCCAAACGAAAAACATGATTTAGCTTCAAATCAATGCGAAGTAGGAGGCTTATCTTCGAATCCATGCGAAACAAATGGTTTAGCTGCAAATACTTGTGATATACATGATTTAGCTTCAACTGCATGCGAAAAAAACGAGTTAGCTTCAAATCCATGCGAAACACATGATTTAGCTTTAAATCAATGCGAATTAGAAGGGTTATCTTCGAATCCATGCGAAACATATGATATAGCTTCAAATACTTGTGATATACATGATTCAGCTTCAACAGCATGCGAAACAAACGAGTTAGCTTCAAATCCGTGCAAACACATGATTTAGCTTCAAATCAATGCGAAGTAGGAGGCTTATCTTCGAATCCATGCGAAACAAATGGTTTAGCTTCAAATACTTGTGATATACATGATTCAGCTTCAACTGCATGCGAAACAAACGAGTTAGCTTCAAATCCATGCGAAACACATGAATTAGATTAAAATCAATGTGAAGTAGAAGGCTTATCTTCGAATCCGTGCGAAACAAATGGTTTAGCGTCAAATACTTGCGATATACATGATTTAGCTTCAACTGCATGCGAAACAAACGAGGTAGCTTCAAATCCATGCGAACACATAATTTAGCTTCAAATCAATGCGAAGTAGAAGGCTGATCTTCGAATCCATGTGAAGCAAATGGTTTGGCTTCAAATACTTCCGCTACACTTGATTTAGCTTCAACAGCATGCGATACAAACGAGTTCGATTCAAATCCATGCGAAACACATGATTTAGCTTCAAATCAATGCGAAGTACATGGGTTATCTTCGAATAAATGCGAAACAAACGGTTTAGCTTCAAATACTTGTGAAATACATGATTTAGCTTCAACAACATGCGAAACAAACGAGTTAGCTTCAAGTCCAAACGAAAAACATGATTTAGCATCAAGTCAACGCGAAGTTGATGGCTTAGCTTCAAATCCATGCTAAACGAATGATTTTGCTTCACATACTTGTGAATATAAGTGATATAGCTTCAAATGCAGGCGAAACAAACGAGGTAGCTTCAAATGCATGCGAACACATGATTTAGCTTAAAATCAATGCGAAGATGGAGGCTTATCTTCGAATCCATGCGAAACAAATGGTTTAGATGCAAATACTTGTGATATACATGATTTAGCTTCAACAGCAATCGAAACAAACGAGTTAGCTTCAAATCCATGCGAACAGATGATTTGGCTTCAAATCAATGCGAAGTAGAAGGCTTATCTTCGAATCCATGCGAAGCAAATGGATTAGATTCATATACTTGTGATATACATGATTTAGCTTCAACAGCATGCGAAATAAACGAGTTAGATTCAAATCCATGCGAAACACATGATTTAACTTCAAATCAATGCGAAACAAATGGTTTAGCTGCAACTACTTGTGATATACATGATTTAGCTTCAACTGCATGCGAAATAAACGAGTTAACTTCAAATCCATGCGAAACACATGATTTAGCTTCAAATCGATGCGAAGTGGAAGGCTTATCTTCGAATCCATGCGAAACATATGATATAGCTTCAAATACTTGTGATATACATGATTCAGCTGCAACAGCATGCGAAACAAACGAGTTAGCTTCAAATCCGTGCAAACACATGATTTAGCTTCAAATCAATGCGAAGTAGGAGGCTTATCTTCGAATCCATGCGAAACAAATGGTTTAGCTGCAAATACTTGTGATATACATGATTTAGCTTCAACTGCATGCGAAAAAAAACGAGTTAGCTTCAAATCCATGCGAAACACATGACTTAGCTTTAAATCAATGCGAATTAGAAGGGTTATCTTCGAATCCATGCGAAACATATGATATAGCTTCAAATACTTGTGATATAGATGATTCAGCTTCAACAGCATGCGAAACAAACGAGTTAGCTTCAAGTCCAAACGAAAAACATGTTTTAGCATCAAGTCAACGCGAAGTTCATGGCTTAGCTTCAAATCCATGCGTAACGAATGATTTAGCTTCACATACTTGAAAATATAAGTGATATGGCTTCAAATGCAGGCGAAACAAACGAGTTAGCTTCAAATCCAAACGAAAAACATGATTTAGCCTCAAGTCAACGCGGAGTTGATGGCTTAGCTTCAAATCCATGCTAAACGAATGATTTTGCTTCACATACTTGTGAATATAAGTGATATAGCTTCAAATGCAGGCGAAACAAACGAGTTGGCTTCAAACCCATGCGTAACACATGATTTAGCATCTAATAAATGCGAAGTAGAAGGCTTATCTTCGAATCCATGCGAAGCAAATGGTTTGGCATCAAATACATGTGATACACTTGATTTAGCTTCAACAGCATGCGAAACAAACGAGGTAGCTTCAAATGCATGCGAACACATGACTTAGCTTCAAACCAATGCGAATTAGAAGGGTTATCTTCGAATCCAAGCGAAACAAATGGTTTAGCTTCAAATACTTGTGATATACATGATTTAGCTTCAACTGCATGCGAAACAAACGAGGTAGCTTCAAATCCATGCGAACACATGATTTAGCTTCAAATCAATGCGAAGTGGAAGGCTTATCTTCGAATCCATGCGAAACGAATAGTTTAGATTCAAATACTTTTGATATACATGATTCAGCTTCAACTGTATGCGAAACAAAGGAGTTAGCATAAAATCCATGCGATACACATGATTTAAATTAAAATCAATGCGAAGTAGAAGGCTTATCTTCGAATCCATGCGAAACAAATGGTTTAGCTGCAAATACTTGTGATATACATGATTTAGCTTCAACAGCAATCGAAACAAACGAGTTAGCTTCAAATCCATGCGAACAGATGATTTAGCTTCAAATCAATGCGAAGTAGAAGGCTTATCTTCGAATCCATGCGAAGCAAATGGATTAGCTTCATATACTTGTGATATACATGATTTAGCTTCAACAGCATGGGAAATAAACGAGTTAGATTCAAATCCATGCGAAACACATGATTTAACTTCAAATCAAAGCGAAACAAATGGTTTAGCTGCAACTACTTGTGATATACATGATTTAGCTTCAACTCCATGCGAAATAAACGAGTTAACTTCAAATCCATGCGAAACACATGATTTAGCTTCAAATCGATGCGAAGTGGAAGGCTTATCTTCGAATCCATGCGAAACATATGATATAGCTTCAAATACTTGTGATATACATGATTCAGTTTCAACAGCATGCGAAACAAACGAGTTAGCTTCAAATCCGAGCAAACACATGATTTAGCTTCAAATCAATGCGAAGTAGGAGGCTTATCTTCGAATCCATGCGAAACAAATGGTTTAGCTGCAAATACTTGTGATATACATGATTTAGCTTCAACTGCATGCGAAAAAAACGAGTTAGCTTCAAATCCATGCGAAACACATGATTTAGCTTTAAATCAATGCGAATTAGAACGGTTATCTTCGAATCCATGCGAAACATATGATATAGCTTCAAATACTTGTGATATACATGATTCAGCTTCAACAGCATGCGAAACAAACGAGTTAGCTTCAAATCCGTGCAAACATATGATTTAGCTTCAAATCAATGCGAAGTAGGAGGCTTATCTTCGAATCCATGCGAAACAAATGGTTTAGCTTCAAATACTTGTGATATACATGATTCAGCTTCAACTGCATGCGAAACAAACGAGTTAGCTTCAAATCCATGCGAAACACATGAATTAGATTAAAATCAATGCGAAGTAGAAGGCTTATCTTCGAATCCGTGCGAAACAAATGGTTTAGCGTCAAATACTTGTGATATACATGATTCAGCTTCAACAGCATGCGATACAAACGAGTTCGATTCAAATCCATGCGAAACACATGATTTAGCTTCAAATCAATGCAAAGTAGGAGGCTTATCTTCGAATCCATGCGAAACAAATGGTTTAGCTTCAAATACTTGTGATATGCATGATTTAGCTTCAACAGCATGCGAAACAAACGATTTAGCTTCAAATCCATGCGACACACATGGTTTAGCATCTAATAAATGCGAAGTAGAGGGCTGATCATCGAATCCATGCGAAGCAAATGGTTTAGCTTCAAATACTTGTGATATACATGATTTAGCTTGTACAGCATGCGAAACAAACGAGGTAGCTTCAAATCCATGCGAACACATGATTTAGTTTCAAATCAATGCGAAGTAGGAGACTTATTTTCGAATCCATGCGAAACAAATGGTTTAGCTTCAAATACTTAGGATATACATGACTTAGCTTCAACAGCATGCGAAACAAACGAGTTAGCTTCAAATCCATGCGAAACACATGATTTAGCTTCAAATCAATGCGAATTAGAAGGGCTATCTTCGAATCCATGCGAAACATATGATATAGCTTCAATTACTTGTGATATACATGATTTAGCTTCAACAGCATGCGAAACAAACGAGTTAGCTTCAAATCCACGCGAAACACATGATTTATATTCAAATCAATGCGAAGTTGAAAGCTTAGCTTCAAATCCATGGGAATCCAATGGTATAGCTTCAAACACTTGTGATATACATGATTTAGCTTCAACTGCTAGCGAAAAAAACGAGTTAGCTTCAAATCCAAACGAAAAACATGATTTAGCATCAAGTCAATGCGAAGTTGATGGCTTAGCTTCAAATCCATGCTAAACGAATGATTTTACTTCACATACTTGTGATATATATGATTTAGCTTCAACAGCATGCGAAACAAACGAGTTAGCTTCAAATCCAAGCGAAACACATGATTTAGATTCAAATCAATGCGAAGTAGAAGGCTGATCTTCGAATCCATGCGTAACAAATGGTTTAGCTTCAAATACTTGTGATATACATGATTTAGCTTCAACAGCATGCGAAACAAACGAGCTAGCTTCAAATCCATGCGAACACATGATTTAGCTTCAAATCAATGCGAAGATGGAGGCTTATCTTCGAATCCATGCGAAACAAATGGTTTAGCTTCAAATACTTGTGATATACATGATTTAGCTTCAACAGCATGCGAAACAAACGAGATAGCTTCAAATCCATGCGAAACACATGATTTATCTTCAAATTAATGCGAATTAGAAGGGTTATCTTGGAATCCATGCGAAACATATGATATAGCTTCAAATACTTGTGATATACATGATTTAGCTTCAAGTGCAGGCGAAAAAAACGAGTTAGCTTAAAATCCATGCGGAACACATGATTTAGCCTTAAATCAATGCGACGTAGAAGGCTGATCTTCGAATCCATGCGTAACAAATGGTTTAGCTTCAAATACTTGTGATATACATGATTTAGCTTGAACAGCATGCGAAACAGACGAGGTAGCATCAAATCCATGCGAACACATGATTTAGCTTCAAATCAATGCGAAGTAGGAGGCTTATCTTCGAATCCATGCGAAACAAATGGTTTAGCTTCAAATACTTGTGATATGCATGATTTAGCTTCAACAGCATGCGAAACAAACGATTTAGCTTCAAATCCATGCGACACACATGATTTAGCATCTAATAAATGCGAAGTAGAAGGCTGATCTTCGAATCCATGCGAAGCAAATGGTTTAGCTTCAAATACTTGTGATATACATGATTTAGCTTGAACAGCATGCGAAACAAACGAGGTAGCTTCAAATCCATGCGAACACATGATTTAGCTTCAAATCAATGCGAAGTAGGAGGCTTATCTTCGAATCCATGCGAAACAAAAGGTTTAGCTTCAAATACTTGTGATATGCATGATTTAGCTTCAACAGCATGCGAAACAAACGAGTTAGCTTCAAGTCCAAACGAAAAATATGATTTAGCATCAAGTCAACGCGAAGTTCATGGCTTAGCATCAAATCCATGCGTAACGAATGATTTAGCTTCACATACTTGAAAATATAAGTGATATGGCTTCAAATGCAGGCGAAACAAACGAGTTAGCTTCAAATCCAAACGAAAAACATGATTTAGCCTCAAGTCAACGCGGAGTTAATGCCTTAGCTTCAAATCCATGCTAAACGAATGATTTTGCTTCACATACTTGTGAATATAAGTGATATAGCTTCAAATGCAGGCGAAACAAACGAGTTAGCTTCTCACCCATGCGTAACACATGATTTAGCATCTAATAAATGCGAAGTAGAAGGCTTATCTTCGAATCCATGCGAAGCAAATGGTTTGGCTTCAAATACATGTGATACACTTGATTTAGCTTCAACAGCATGCTAAACAAACGAGGTAGCTTCAAATGCATGCGAACACATGATTTAGCTTCAAATAAATGCGAATTAGAAGGGTTATCTTCGAATCCATGCGAAACATATGATATAGCTTCAAATACTTGTGATATACATGATTTAGCTTCAACAGCATGCGAAACATACGAGTTAACTTCCAATCCATGTGAAACACATGATTTAGCTTCAAATGAATGCGAAGTGGAAGGCTTATCTTCGAATCCATGCGAAACGAATAGTTTAGATTCAAATACTTTTGATATACATGATTCAGCTTCAACTGCATGCGAAACAAACGAGTTAGACTCAAATCCATGCGAAACACATGAATTAGCATCTAATAAATGCGAAGTAGAAGGCTTATCTTCGATTCCATGCGAAGCAAATGGTTTGGCTTCAAATACTTCTGATACACTTGATTTAGCTTCAACAGCATGCGAAACAAACGAGTTCGATTCAAATCCATGCGAAACACATGATTCAGCTTCAAATCAATGCGAAGTACATGGGTTATCTTCGAATCCATGCGAAACAAATGGTTTAGCTTCAAATACTTGTGATATACATGATTTAGCTACAACTGCATGCGAAAAAAACGAGTTAGCTTCAAAACCAAGCGAAACACATGATTTAGCCTCAAATCAATGCGAAGTAGAAGGCTTAGCTTCGAATAAATGCGGAACAAATGGTTTAGCTTCAAATACTTGTGATATATATGATTTAGCTTCAACAGCATGCGAAACAAACGAGTTAGCTTCAAATCCAAGCGAAACACATGATTTAGATTCAAATCAATGCGAAGTAGAAGGCTGATCTTCGAATCCATGCGTAACAAATGGTTTAGCTTCAAATACTTGTGATATACATGATTTAGCTTCAACAGCATGCGAAACAAACGAGCTAGCTTCAAATCCATGCGAAACACATGATTTAGCATCAAATCAATGCGAAGTAGAAGGCTTATCTTCGAATCCATGTGAAACAAATGGTTTAGCTTCAAATACTTGTGATATACATGATTTAGCTACAACTGCATGCGAAAAAAACGAGTTAGCTTCAAAACCAAGCGAAACACATGATTTAGCCTCAAATCAATGCGAAGTAGAAGGCTTAGCTTCGAATAAATGCGAAACAAATGGTTTAGCTTCATATACTTGTGATATGTATGATTTAGCTTCAACAGCATGCGAAACAAACGAGTTAGCTTCAAATCCATGCGAAACACATGATTTAGCTTCAAATCGATGCGAAGTAGGAGGCTTATCTTCGATCCCATGCGATACAAATGGTTTAGCTTCAAATACATGTGATATACATGATTTAGCTTCAACAGCATGCGAAACAAACGAGCTAGCTTCAAATCCATGCGAAACACATGATTTAGCATCAAATCAATGCGAAGTAGAAGGCTGATCTTCGAATCCATGCGAAGCAAATGGTTTAGCATCAAATACTTGTGATACACTTGATTTAGCTTGATCTGCTCGCGAATCAAACAAGTTAGTTTCAAATCCATGCGAACACATGATTTAGCTTCAAATCAATGCGAAGTAGGAGGCTTACCTTCGATTCCATGCGATACAAATGGTTTAGCTTCAAATACATGTGATGTACATGATTTAGCTACAACAGCATGCGAAACAAACGAGCTAGCATCAAATCCATGCGAAACACATGATTTAGCATCAAATCAATGCGAAGTAGAAGGCTGATCTTCGAATCCATGCGAAACTAATGGCTTAGCTTCAAATACTTGTTATATACATGATTTAGCTTCAACTACATGCGAAACAAACGAGTTAGCTTCAAATCCATGCGAAACATATGATTTAGATTAAAATCAATGCCAAGTAGGAAGGGTTATCTTCGAATCCATGCGAAACAAATGGTTTAGCTGCAAATACTTGCAATATACATGATTTAGTTTCAACAGCATGCGAAACAAACGAGTTAGATTCAAATCCATACGAAACACATGATTTAGCTTCAAATCAATGCGAAGTATATGGATTATCTTCGAATCCATGCGAAACAAATTGTTTAACTTCAAATACTTGTGATATACATGATTTCTCATCAACAGCATGCGAAACAAACGAGTTAGCTTCAAATCCATGCGAAAAACATGATTTAGCATCAAGTCAACGCGAAGTTGATGGCTTAGTTTCAAATCCATGCGAAACGAATGATTTAGCTTTTTCACGCACTTGTGAATATAAGTGATATAGCTTCAAATGCAGGCGAAACAAACGAGTTAGCTTCAAACCAATGCGAAACACATGATTTAGCATCTAATCAATGCGAAGTAAAAGGCTGATCTTCGAATCCATGCGAAGCAAATGGTTTAGCTTCAAATACTTGCGATACACTTGATTTAGCTTCAACAGCATGCGAAACAAACGAGTTAGCTTCAAATACATGCGAAACACATGATTTAGCTTCAAATCAATGCGAAGTTGGAGGCTTATCTTCGAATCCATGCGAAATAAATGGTTTAGCTTCAAATACTTGTGATACACTTGAGTTAGCTTCAACAACATGCGAAACAAACGAGTTAGCTTCAAATCCATGCGAAACACACGGTTTAGCTCCAAATCAATGCGAATTAGAAGGAGTATCTACCAATCCATGCGAAACAAATGATATAGCTTCAAATACTTGTGATATACATGGTTCAGATTCAACTGCATGCGAAACAAACGAGTTAGCTTCAAATCCATGCGAAACACATGATTTAGCTTCAAATCAATGCGAAGTAGGAGGCTTATCTTCGAAACCATGCGAAACATATGATATAGCTTCAAATACTTGTGATATACACGATTTAGCTTCAACAGCATGCGAAACAAACGAGTTAGATTCAAATTCATGCGAAACACATGATTTAGCTTCAAATCAATGCGAAGTAGAAGGCTTATGTTCGAATCCATGCGAAACAATTGGATTAGCTTCATATACTTGTGGTATACATGATTTAGCTTCAACAGCATGCGAAATAAACGAGTTAGATTCAAATCCATGCGAAACACATGATCTAGCTTCAAATCAATGCGAAGAAGAAGGGTTATCTTCGAATCGATGCGAAACGAATAGTTTAGCTTCAATTACTTGTGATATACATGATTCAGCTTCAACTGCATGCGAAACAAACGAGTTAGCTTCAAATCCATGCGAAACACATGATTTAGCTTCAAATCAATGCGAAGTAGAAGGCTTATGTTCGAATCCATGGGAAACAATTGGATTAGCTTCATATACTTGCGATATACATGATTTAGCTTCAACAGCATGCGAAATAAACGAGTTAACTTCAAATCCATGCGAAAGACATGATTTAGCTTCAAATCAATGTGAAGTGGAAGGCTTACCTTCGAATCCATGCGAAACGAATAGTTTAGCTTCAAATACTAGTGATATACATGGATCAGCTTCAACTGCATGCGAAACAAACGAGTTATCTTCAAATCTAAGCGAAACACATGATTTAGCTTCAAATTAATGCGAAGTAGATGGATTATCTTCGAATGCATGCGACAAATGGTTTATCTTCAAATACTTGTGATATACATGATTTAGCTTTAACAGCATGCGAAACAAACGAGTTATCTTCAAATCCAATCCAAACACATGATTTAGCTTCAAATGAATGCGAAGAACATGGATTATCTTCGTATCCATGCGAAACAAATGGTTTAGCTTCAAATACTTGTGATGTACATGATTTAGCTTCAACTGCATGCGAAAAAAACGAGTTAGCTTCAAATCCATGCGAAACACATGATTTAGCATCTAATCAATGCGAAGTAGAAGGCTGATTTTCGAATCCATGCGAAGCAAATGGTTTGGCTTCAAATACTTGTGATACACTTGATTTAGCTTCAACAGCATGCGAAACAAACGAGTTAGATTCAAATCCATGCGAAACACATGATTTAGCTTCAAATCAATACGAAGTAGATGGCTTATCTTCGAATACATGCGAAACAAATGGATTAGCTTCATATACTTGTGATATACATGATTTAGCTTCAACAGCATACGAAATAAACGAGTTAGATTCAAATCCATGCGAAACACATGATTTAGCTTCAAATCAATTCGAATTAGAAGGGTTATCTTCGAATCCATGCGAAACATATGATATAGATTCAAATACTTGTGATATACATGATTTAGATTCAACAGCATGCGAAACAAACGAGTTAGCTTCAAATCCATGCGAAACACATGATTTAGCTTCAAATCAATGCGAAGTAGATGGATTATCTTCGAATCCATGCGAAAAGAATAGTTTAGATTCAAATACTTTTGATATACATGATTCAGCTTCAACTGCATGCGAAACAAACGAGTTAGCTTCAAATCCATGCGAAACACATGAATTAGATTAAAATCAATGCGAAGTAGAAGGCTTACCTTCGAATCCGTGCGAAACAAATGGTTTAGCTTCAAATACTTGTGATATACATGATTTAGCTTCAACTGCATGCGAAACAAACGAGTTAGCTTCAAATCCATGCGAAACACATGATTTAGCATCAAGTCAACGCGAAGTTGATGGCTTAGCTCCAAATCCATGCGAAGCGAATGATTTAGCTTCACATACGTGTGAATATAAGTGATATAGCTTCAAATGCAGGCGAAACAAACGAGTTCGCTTCAAACCCATGCGAAACACATGATTTAGCTTCAAATCAATGCGAAGTATATGGATTATCTTCGAAACCATGCGAAAGAAATTGTTTAACTTCAAATACTTGTGATATACATGATTTAGCTTCAACAGCATGCGAAACAAACGAGTTAGCTTCAAATCCATGCGAAACACATGATTTAGATTACAATCAATGCGAAGTAGAAGGCTTATCTTCGAAACCATGCGAAACAAATGGATTAGCTTCATATACTTGTGATATACATGATTTAGCTTCAACAGCATGCGAAACAAACGAGTTAGCTTCAAATCCATGAGAAACACATGATTTAGCTTCAAATCAATGCGAAGAAGAATTGTTATCTTCGAATTCATGCGAAACGAATAGATTAGCTTCAAATACTTGTGATATTCATGATTCAGCTTCAACTGCATGCGAAACAAACGAGTTAGCTTCAAATCCATGCGAAACACATGATTTAGCATCAAGTCAACGCGAAGTTGATGGCTTAGCTTCAAATCCATGCGAAGCGAATGATTTAGCTTCACATACTTGTGAATATAAGTGATATAGCTTCAAATGCAGGCGAAACAAACGAGTTAGCTTCAAACCCATGCGAAACACATGATTTAGCTTCAAATCAATGCGAAGTATATGGATTATCTTCGAAACCATGCGAAAGAAATTGTTTAACTTCAAATACTTGTGATATACATGATTTAGCTTCAACAGCATGCGAAACAAACGAGTTAGCTTCAAATCCATGCGAAACACATGATTTAGCATCAAGTCAACGCGAAGTTGATGGCTTAGCTTCAAATCCATGCGAAGCGAATGATTTAGCTTCACATACTTGTGAATATAAGTGATATAGCTTCAAATGCAGGCGAAACAAACGAGTTAGCTTCATACCCATGCGAAACACATGATTTAGCTTCAAATCAATGCGAAGTATATGGATTATCTTCGAAACCATGCGAAACAAATTGTTTAACTTCAAATACTTGTGATATATATGATTTAGCTTCAACAGCATGCGAAACAAACGAGTTAGCTTCAAATCCATGCGAAACACATGATTTAGCTTCAAATCAATGCGAATTAGAAGGGTTATCTTCGAATCCATGCGAAACATATGATATAGCTTCAAATACTTGTGATATACATGATTTAGCTTCAACAGCATGCGAAGCAAACGAGTTAACTTCAAATCCATGCGAAACACATGATTTAGATTAAAATCAATGCGAAGTAGAAGGCTTATCTTCGAAACCATGCGAAACAAATGAATTAGCTTCATATAATTGTGATATACATGATTTAGCTTCAACAGCATGCGAAACAAACGAGTTAGCTTCAAATCCATGCGAAACACATGATTTAGCTTCAAATCAATGCGAAGAAGAAGGGTTATCTTCGAATCCATGCGATACGAATAGATTAGCTTCAAATACTTGTGATATTCATGATTCAGCTTTAACTGCATGCGAAACAAACGAGTTTGCTTCAAATCGATGCAAAACACATGATTTTGCATCTAATCAATGCGAAGTGGAAGGCTTACCTTCGAATCCATGCGAAACATATGATATAGCTTCAAATACTTGTGATATACATGGTTCAGCTTCAACTGCATGCGAAACAAACGAGTTTGCTTCAAATCCATGCGAAACACATGATTTAGCTTCAAATCAATGCGAAGTAGGAGGCTTATCTTCGAATCCATGCGAAACATATGATATAGCTTCAAATACTTGTGATATACACGATGTAGCTTCAACAGCATGCGAAACAAACGAGTTAGATTCAAATCCATGCGAAACACATGATTTAGCTTCAAATCAATGCGAAGTAGATGGATTATCTTCGAATCCATGCGAAACAAATGGTTTATCTTCAAATACTTGTGATATACATGATTTAGCTTTAACAGCATGCGAAACAAACGAGTTATCTTCAAATCCAATCCAAACACATGATTTAGCCTCAAATGAATGCGAAGAACATGGATTATCTTCGTATCCATGCGAAACAAATGGTTTAGCTTCAAATACTTGTGATGTACATGATTTAGCTTCAACTGCATGCGAAAAAAACGAGTTAGCTTCAAATCCATGCGAAACACATGATTTAGCATCTAATCAATGCGAAGTAGAAGGCTGATTTTCGAATCCATGCGAAGCAAATGATTTGGCTTCAAATACTTGTGATACACTTGATTTAGCTTCCACAGCATGCGAAACAAACGAGTTAGATTCAAGTCCATGCGAAACACATGATTTAGCTTCAAATCAATACGAAGTAGATGGCTTATCTTCGAATACATGCGAAACAAATGGATTAGCTTCATATACTTGTGATATACATGATTTAGCTTCAACAGCATACGAAATAAACGAGTTAGATTCAAATCCATGCGACACACATGATTTAACTTGAAATCAATGCGAAGTAGAAGGGTTATTTTCGAATCCATGCGAAGCAAATGGTTTGGCTTCAAATACTTGTGATATACATGATTTAGCTTCAACTGCATGCGAAACAAACGAGTTAACTTCAAATCCATGCGAAACACATGATTTAGCTTCAAATCAATGCGAAGTGGAAGGCTTACCTTCGAATCCATGCGAAACATACGATATAGCTTCAAATACTTGTGATATACATGGTTCAGCTTCAACTGCATGCGAAACAAACGAGTTAGCTTCAAATCCATGCGAAACACATGATTTAGCTTCAAATCAATGCGAAGTAGGAGGCTTATCTTCGAATCCATGCGAAACATATGATATAGCTTCAAATACTTGTGATATACACGATGTAGCTTCAACAGCATGCGAAACAAACGAGTTAGATTCAAATCCATGCGAAACACATGATTTAGCTTCAAATCAATGCGAAGTAGAAGGCTTATGTTCGAATCCATGCGAAGCAAATGGTTTGGCTTCAAATACTTGTGATATACATGATTTAGCTTTAACAGCATGCGAAACAAACGAGTTATCTTCAAATCCAATCCAAACACATGATTTAGCTTCAAATGAATGCGAAGAACATGGATTATCTTCGTATCCATGCGAAACAAATGGTTTAGCTTCAAATACTTGTGATGTACATGATTTAGCTTCAACTGCATGCGAAAAAAACGAGTTAGCTTCAAATCCATGCGAAACACATGATTTAGCATCTAATGAATGCGAAGTAGAAGGCTGATTTTCGAATCCATGCGAAGCAAATGGTTTGGCTTCAAATACTTGTGATACACTTGATTTAGCTTCAACAGCATGCGAAACAAACGAGTTAGATTCAAATCCATGCGAAGCACATGATTTAGCTTCAAATCAATACGAAGTAGATGGCTTATCTTCGAATACATGCGAAACAAATGGATTAGCTTCATATACTTGTGATATACATGATTTAGCTTCAACAGCATACGAAATAAACGAGTTAGATTCAAATCCATGCGAAACACATGATTTAACTTGAAATCAATGCGAAGTAGAAGGGTTAGTTTCGAATCCATGCGAAGCAAATGGTTTGGCTTCAAATACTTGTGATATACATGATTTAGCTTCAACTGCATGCGAAACAAACGAGTTAACTTCAAATCCATGCGAAACACATGATTTAGCTTCAAATCAATGCGAAGTGGAAGGCTTACCTTCGAATCCATGCGAAACATACGATATAGCTTCAAATACTTGTGATATACATGGTTCAGATTCAACTGCATGCGAAACAAACGAGTTAGCTTCAAATCCATGCAAAACACATGATTTAGCTTCAAATCAATGCGAAGTAGGAGGCTTATCTTCGAATCCATGCGAAACATATGATATAGCTTCAAATACTTGTGATATACACGATGTAGCTTCAACAGCATGCGAAACAAACGAGTTAGATTCAAATCCATGCGAAACACATGATTTAGCTTCAAATCAATGCGAAGTAGGAGGCTTATCTTCGAATCCATGCGAAACATACGATATAGCTTCAAATACTTGTGATATACATGGTTCAGATTCAACTGCATGCGAAACAAACGAGTTAGCTCCAAATCCATGCGAAACACATGATTTAGCTTCAAATCAATGCGAAGTAGGAGGCTTATCTTCGAATCCATGCGAAACATATGATATAGCTTCAAATACTTGTGATATACACGATGTAGCTTCAACTGCATGCGAAACAAACGAGTTAGCTTCAAATCCATGCGAAACACATGATTTAGATTAAAATCAATGCGAAGTAGAATTCTTATCTTCGAATAAATGCGAAACAAATGATATAGCTTCAAATACTTGTGATATACATGATTTAGTTCCAACAGCATGCGAAACAAACGAGTTAGATTCAAATCCATGCGAAACACATGATTTATCTTCAAATCAATGCGAAGTAGGAGGCTTATCTTCGAATCCATGCGAAACATATGATATAGCTTCAAATACTTGTGATATACATGATTTAGCTTCAACAGCATGCGAAGCAAACGAGTTAGCTTCCAATCCATGTGAAACACATGATTTAGCTTCAAATCAATGCGAAGTAGATGGATTATCTTCGAATCCATGCGAAACAAATGGTTTATCTTCAAATACTTGTGATATACATGATTTAGCTTTAACAGCATGCGAAACAAACGAGTTATCTTCAATTCCAATCCAAACACATGATTTAGCTTCAAATGAATGCGAAGAACATGGATTATCTTCGTATCCATGCGAAACAAATGGTTTAGCTTCAAATACTTGTGATGTACATGATTTAGCTTCAACTGCATGCGAAAAAAACGAGTTAGCTTCAAATCCATGCGAAACACATGATTTAGCATCTAATCAATGCGAAGTAGAAGGCTGATTTTCGAATCCATGCGAAGCAAATGGTTTGGCTTCAAATACTTGTGATACACTTGATTTAGCTTCAACAGCATGCGAAACAAACGAGTTAGATTCAAATCCATGCGAAACACATGATTTAGCTTCAAATCAATACGAAGTAGATGGCTTATCTTCGAATACATGCGAAACAAATGGATTAGCTTTATATACTTGTGATATACATGATTTAGCTTCAACAGCATACGAAATAAACGAGTTAGATTCAAATCCATGCGAAGCACATGATTTAACTTGAAATCAATGCGAAGTAGAAGGGTTATTTTCGAATCCATGCGAAGCAAATGGTTTCGCTTCAAATACTTGTGATATACATGATTTAGCTTCAACTGCATGCGAAACAAACGAGTTAACTTCAAATCCATGCGAAACACATGATTTAGCTTCAAATCAATGCGAAGTGGAAGGCTTACCTTCGAATCCATGCGAAACATACGATATAGCTTCAAATACTTGTGATATACATGGTTCAGCTTCAACTGCATGCGAAACAAACGAGTTAGCTTCAAATCCATGCGAAACACATGATTTAGCTTCAAATCAATGCGAAGTAGGAGGCTTATCTTCGAATCCATGCGAAACAAATGGTTTAGCTTCAAATACTTGTGATATACATGATTTAGCTTCAACAGCATGCGAAACAAAAGAGTTATCTTCAAATCCAAGCGAAACACATGATTTAGCTTCAAATTAATGCGAAGTAGATGGATTATCTTCGAATGCATGCGACAAATGATTTAGCTTCAAATACTTGTGATGTACATGATTTAGCTTCAACTGCATGCGAAAAAAACGTGTGTAGCTTCAAATCCATGCGAAACACATGATTTAGCTTCAAATCAATGCGAATTAGAAGGGTTATCTTCGAATCCATGAGAAACATATGATATAGCTTCAAATACTTGTGATATACATGATTTAGATTCAACAGCATGCGAAACAAACGAGTTAGCTTCAAATCCATGCGAAACACATGATTTAGCTTCAAATCAATGCGAAGTAGGAGGCTTATCTTCGAATCCATGCGAAACAAATGGTTTAGCTGCAAATACTTGTGATATACATGATTTAGCTTCAACTGCCTGCGAAAAAAACGAGTTAGCTTCAAATCCATGCGAAACACATGATTTAGCTTTAAATCAATGCGAATTAGAAGGGTTATCTTCGAATCCATGCGAAACATATGATATAGCTTCAAATACTTGTGATATACATGATTCAGCTTCAACAGCATGCGAAACAAACGAGTTAGCTTCAAATCCGTGCAAAGACATGATTTAGCTTCAAATCAATGCGAAGTAGGAGGCTTATCTTCGAATCCATGCGAAACAAATGGTTTAGCTTCAAATACTTGTGATATACATGATTCAGCTTCAACTGCATGCGAAACAAACGAGTTAGCTTCAAATCCATGCGAAACACATGAATTAGATTAAAATCAATGTGAAGTAGAAGGCTTATCTTCGAATACGTGCGAAACAAATGGTTTAGCGTCAAATACTTGCGATATACATGATTTAGCTTCAACTGCATGCGAAACAAACGAGGTAGCTTCAAATCCATGCGAACACATGATTTAGCTTCAAATCAATGCGAAGTAGAAGGCTGATCTTCGAATCCATGTGAAGCAAATGGTTTGGCTTCAAATACTTCTGCTACACTTGATTTAGCTTCAACAGCATGCGATACAAACGAGTTCGATTCAAATCCAAGCGAAACACATGATTTAGCTTCAAATTAATGCGAAGTAGATGGATTATCTTCGAATGCATGCGACAAATGATTTAGCTTCAAATACTTGTGATGTACATGATTTAGCTTCAACTGCATGCGAAAAAAACGTGTGTAGCTTCAAATCCATGCGAAACACATGATTTAGCTTCAAATCAATGCGAATTAGAAGGGTTATCTTCGAATCCATGAGAAACATATGATATAGCTTCAAATACTTGTGATATACATGATTTAGATTCAACAGCATGCGAAACAAACGAGTTAGCTTCAAATCCATGCGAAACACATGATTTAGCTTCAAATCAATGCGAAGTAGGAGGCTTATCTTCGAATCCATGCGAAACAAATGGTTTAGCTGCAAATACTTGTGATATACATGATTTAGCTTCAACTGCCTGCGAAAAAAACGAGTTAGCTTCAAATCCATGCGAAACACATGATTTAGCTTTAAATCAATGCGAATTAGAAGGGTTATCTTCGAATCCATGCGAAACATATGATATAACTTCAAATACTTGTGATATACATGATTCAGCTTCAACAGCATGCGAAACAAACGAGTTAGCTTCAAATCCGTGCAAACACATGATTTAGCTTCAAATCAATGCGAAGTAGGAGGCTTATCTTCGAATCCATGCGAAACAAATGGTTTAGCTTCAAATACTTGTGATATACATGATTCAGCTTCAACTGCATGCGAAACAAACGAGTTAGCTTCAAATCCATGCGAAACACATGAATTAGATTAAAATCAATGTGAAGTAGAAGGCTTATCTTCGAATACGTGCGAAACAAATGGTTTAGCGTCAAATACTTGCGATATACATGATTTAGCTTCAACTGCATGCGAAACAAACGAGGTAGCTTCAAATCCATGCGAACACATGATTTAGCTTCAAATCAATGCGAAGTAGAAGGCTGATCTTCGAATCCATGTGAAGCAAATGGTTTGGCTTCAAATACTTCTGCTACACTTGATTTAGCTTCAACAGCATGCGATACAAACGAGTTCGATTCAAATCCATGCGAAACACATGATTTAGCTTCAAATCAATGCGAAGTACATGGGTTATCTTCGAATAAATGCGAAACAAATGGTTTAGCTTCAAATACTTGTGAAATACATGATTTAGCTTCAACAACATGCGAAACAAACGAGTTAGCTTCAAGTCCAAACGAAAAACATGATTTAGCATCAAGTCAACGCGAAGTTGATGGCTTAGCTTCAAATCCATGCTAAACGAATGATTTTGCTTCACATACTTGTGAATATAAGTGATATAGCTTCAAATGCAGGCGAAACAAACGAGGTAGCTTCAAATGCATGCGAACACATGATTTAGCTTAAAATCAATGCGAAGATGGAGGCTTATCTTCGAATCCATGCGAAACAAATGGTTTAGATGCAAATACTTGTGATATACATGATTTAGCTTCAACAGCAATCGAAACAAACGAGTTAGCTTCAAATCCATGCGAACAGATGATTTAGCTTCAAATCAATGCGAAGTAGAAGGCTTATCTTCGAATCCATGCGAAGCAAATGTATTAGCTTCATATACTTGTGATATACATGATTTAGCTTCAACAGCATGCGAAATAAACGAGTTAGATTCAAATCCATGCGAAACACATGATTTAACTTCAAATCAATGCGAAACAAATGGTTTAGCTGCAACTACTTGTGATATACATGATTTAGCTTCAACTGCATGCGAAATAAACGAGTTAACTTCAAATCCATGCGAAACACATGATTTAGCTTCATATCGATGCGAAGTGGAAGGCTTATCTTCGAATCCATGCGAAACATATGATATAGCTTCAAATACTCGTGATATACATGATTCAGCTGCAACAGCATGCGAAACAAACGAGTTAGCTTCAAATCCGTGCAAACACATGACTTAGCTTTAAATCAATGCGAATTAGGAGGGTTATCTTCGAATCCATGCGAAACATATGATATAGCTTCAAATACTTGTAATATAGATGATTCAGCTTCAACAGCATGCGAAACAAACGAGTTAGCTTCAAATCCGTGCAAACACATGATTTGGCTTCGAATCAATGCGAAGTAGGAGGCTTATCTTCGAATCCATGCGAAACAAAAGGTTTAGCTTCAAATACTTGTGATATGCATGATTTAGCTTCAACAGCATGCGAAACAAACGAGTTAGCTTCAAGTCCAAACGAAAAACATGATTTAGCATCAAGTCAACGCGAAGTTCATGGCTTAGCTTCAAATCCATGCGTAACGAATGATTTAGCTTCACATACTTGAAAATATAAGTGATATGGCTTCAAATGCAGGCGAAACAAACGAGTTAGCTTCAAATCCAAACGAAAAACATGATTTAGCCTCAAGTCAACGCGGAGTTGATGGCTTAGCTTCAAATCCATGCTAAACGAATGATTTTGCTTCACATACTTGTGAATATAAGTGATATAGCTTCAAATGCAGGCGAAACAAACGAGTTGGCTTCAAACCCATGCGTAACACATGATTTAGCATCTAATAAATGCGAAGTAGAAGGCTTATCTTCGAAACCATGCGAAGCAAATGGTTTGGCTTCAAATACATGTGATACACTTGATTTAGCTTCAACAGCATGCGAAACAAACGAGGTAGCTTCAAATGCATGCGAACACATGACTTAGCTTCAAACCAATGCGAATTAGAAGGGTTATCTTCGAATCCATGCGAAACATATGATATAGCTTCAAATACTTGTCATATACATGATTTAGCTTCAACAGCAATCGAAACAAACGAGTTAGCTTCAAATCCATGCGAACAGATGATTTAGCTTCAAATCAATGCGAAGTAGGAGGCTTATCTTCGAATCCATGCGAAACAAATGGTTTAGCTTCAAATACTTGTGATACACTTGATTTAGATTCAACAGCGTGCGAAACAAACGAGTTAGATTCAAATCCATGCGAACACATGATGTAGCTCCAAATCAATGCGAAGTAGATGGATTATCATCGAATCCATGCGAAACAAATGGTTTAGCTGCAAATACTTGTGATATACATGATTTAGCTTCAACAGCAATCGAAACAAACGAGTTAGCTTCAAATCCATGCGAACAGATGATTTAGCTTCAAATCAATGCGAAGTAGGAGGCTTATCTTCGAATCCATGCTAAACAAATGGTTTAGCTTCAAATACTTGTGATATACATGATATAGTTTCAACATTATAGGAAACAAACGAGTTAGATTCAAATCCATGCGAAACACATGATTTAGCTTCAAATCAATGGGAAGTATATGGATTATCTTCGAATCCATGCGAAACAAATTGTTTAACTTCAAATACTTGTGATACACATGATTTAGCTTCAACAGCATGCGAAACAAACGAGTTAGATTCAAATCCACGCGAAACACATGATTTAGGTTCAAATCAATGCGAAGTAGAAGGCTTATCTTCGAATCCATGCGAAGCAAATGGATTAGCTTCATAGACTTGTGATATACATGATTTAGCTTCAACAGCATGCAAAACAATCGAGTTAGCTTCAAATCCATGCGAAACACATGATTTAGATTAAAATCAATGCGAAGTAGGAGGCTTATCTTCGAATCCATGCGAAACAAATGGTTTAGCTTCAAATACTTGTGATATACATGATTCAGCTTCAACTGCATGCGAAACAAACGAGTTAGCTTCAAATCCATGCGAAACACATGAATTAGATTAAAATCAATGTGAAGTAGAAGGCTTATCTTCGAATCCGTGCGAAACAAATGGTTTAGCGTCAAATACTTGCGATATACATGATTTAGCTTCAACTGCATGCGAAACAAACGAGGTAGCTTCAAATCCATGCGAACACATGATTTAGCTTCAAATCAATGCGAAGTAGAAGGCTGATCTTCGAATCCATGTGAAGCAAATGGTTTGGCTTCAAATACTTCTGCTACACTTGATTTAGCTTCAACAGCATGCGATACAAACGAGTTCGATTCAAATCCATGCGAAACACATGATTTAGATTAAAATCAATGCGAAGTACATGGGTTATCTTCGAATAAATGCGAAACAAATGGTTTAGCTTCAAATACTTGTGAAATACATGATTTAGCTTCAACAACACGCGAAACAAACGAGTTAGCTTCAAGTCCAAACGAAAAACATGATTTAGCATCAAGTCAACGCGAAGTTGATGGCTTAGCTTCAAATCCATGCTAAACGAATGATTTTGCTTCACATACTTGTGAATATAAGTGATATAGCTTCAAATGCAGGCGAAACAAACGAGGTAGCTTCAAACCCATGCGAAACACATGATTTAGCATCTAATAAATGCGAAGTAGAAGGCTTATCTTCGAATCCATGCGAAGCAAATGGTTTGGCTTCAAATACATGTGATACACTTGATTTAGCTTCGACTGCATGCGAAACAAACGAGGTAGCTTCAAATGCATGCGAACACATGATTTACCTTAAAATCAATGCGAAGATGGAGGCTTATCTTCGAATCCATGCGAAACAAATGGTTTAGCTGCAAATACTTGTGATATACATGATTTAGCTTCAACAGCAATCGAAACAAACGAGTTAGATTCAAATCCATGCGAACAGATGATTTAGCTTCAAATCAATGCGAAGTAGAAGGCTTATCTTCGAATCCATGCGAAGCAAATGGATTAGCTTCATATACTTGTGATATACATGATTTAGCTTCAACAGCATGCGAAATAAACGAGTTAGATTCAAATCCATGCGAAACACATGATTTAACTTCAAATCAATGCGAAACAAATGATTTAGCTGCAACTACTTGTGATATACATGATTTAGCTTCAACTCCATGCGAAATAAACGAGTTAACTTCAAATCCATGCGAAACACATGATTTAGCTTCAAATCGATGCGAAGTACATGGGTTATATTCGAATAAATGCGAAACAAATGGTTTAGCTTCAAATACTTGTGAAATACATGATTTAGCTTCAACAACATGCGAAACAAACGAGTTAGCTTCAAGTCCAAACGAAAAACATGATTTAGCATCAAGTCAACGCGAAGTTGATGGCTTAGCTTCAAATCCATGCTAAACGAATGATTTTGCTTCACATACTTGTGAATATAAGTGATATAGCTTCAAATGCAGGCGAAACAAACGAGGTAGCTTCAAATGCATGCGAACACATGATTTAGCTTAAAATCAATGCGAAGATGGAGGCTTATCTTCGAATCCATGCGAAACAAATGGTTTAGATGCAAATACTTGTGATATACATGATTTAGCTTCAACAGCAATCGAAACAAACGAGTTAGCTTCAAATCCATGCGAACAGATGATTTGGCTTCAAATCAATGCGAAGTAGAAGGCTTATCTTCGAATCCATGCGAAGCAAATGGATTAGCTTCATATACTTGAGATATACATGATTTAGCTTCAACAGCATGCGAAATAAACGAGTTAGATTCAAATCCATGCGAAACACATGATTTAACTTCAAATCAATGCGAAACAAATGGTTTAGCTGCAACTACTTGTGATATACATGATTTAGCTTCAACTGCATGCGAAATAAACGAGTTAACTTCAAATCCATGCGAAACACATGATTTAGCTTCAAATCGATGCGAAGTGGAAGGCTTATCTTCGAATCCATGCGAAACATATGATATAGCTTCAAATACTTGTGATATACATGATTCAGCTGCAACAGCATGCGAAACAAACGAGTTAGCTTCAAGTCCAAACGAAAAACATGATTTAGCATCAAGTCAACGCGAAGTTCATGGCTTAGCTTCAAATCCATGCGTAACGAATGATTTAGCTTCACATACTTGAAAATATAAGTGATATGGCTTCAAATGCAGGCGAAACAAACGAGTTAGCTTCAAATCCATGCGAAACACATGACTTAGCTTTAAATCAATGCGAATTAGAAGGGTTATCTTCGAATCCATGCGAAACATATGATATAGCTTCAAATACTTGTGATATAGATGATTCAGCTTCAACAGCATGCGAAACAAACGAGTTAGCTTCAAGTCCAAACGAAAAACATGATTTAGCATCAAGTCAACGCGAAGTTCATGGCTTAGCTTCAAATCCATGCGTAACGAATGATTTAGCTTCACATACTTGAAAATATAAGTGATATGGCTTCAAATGCAGGCGAAACAAACGAGTTAGCTTCAAATCCAAACGAAAAACATGATTTAGCCTCAAGTCAACGCGGAGTTGATGGCTTAGCTTCAAATCCATGCTAAACGAATGATTTTGCTTCACATACTTGTGAATATAAGTGATATAGCTTCAAATGCAGGCGAAACAAACGAGTTGGCTTCAAACCCATGCGTAACACATGATTTAGCATCTAATAAATGCGAAGTAGAAGGCTTATCTTCGAATCCATGCGAAGAAAATGGTTTGGCTTCAAATACATGTGATACACTTGATTTAGCTTCAACAGCATGCGAAACAAACGAGGTAGCTTCAAATGCATGCGAACACATGACTTAGCTTCAAACCAATGCGAATTAGAAGGGTTATCTTCGAATCCAAGCGAAACAAATGGTTTAGCTTCAAATACTTGTGATATACATGATTTAGCTTCAACTGCATGCGAAACAAACGAGG
Source organism: Megalopta genalis (assembly GCF_051020955.1). NCBI lineage: Eukaryota > Metazoa > Arthropoda > Insecta > Hymenoptera > Halictidae > Megalopta > Megalopta genalis. The sequence continues at coordinate 197,072 of NW_027476214.1, read as the reverse complement.
TAGCTTCAAATCCATGCGAACACATGATTTAGCTTCAAATCAATGCGAAGTGGAAGGCTTATCTTCGAATCCATGCGAAACGAATAGTTTAGGTTCAAATACTTTTGATATACATGATTCAGCTTCAACTGTATGCGAAACAAAGGAGTTAGCATAAAATCCATGCGATACACATGATTTAAATTAAAATCAATGCGAAGTAGAAGGCTTATCTTCGAATCCATGCGAAACAAATGGTTTAGCTGCAAATACTTGTGATATACATGATTTAGCTTCAACAGCAATCGAAACAAACGAGTTAGCTTCAAATCCATGCGAACAGATGATTTAGCTTCAAATCAATGCGAAGTAGGAGGCTTATCTTCGAATCCATGCGAAACAAATGGTTTAGCTTCAAATACTTGTGATATACATGATTTAGTTTCAACATTATAGGAAACAAACGAGTTAGATTCAAATCCATGCGAAACACATGATTTAGCTTCAAATCAATGGGAAGTATATGGATTATCTTCGAATCCATGCGAAACAAATTGTTTAACTTCAAATACTTGTGATACACATGATTTAGCTTCAACTGCATGCGAAAAAAACGTGTGTAGCTTCAAATCCATGCGAAACACATGATTTAGCTTCCAATGAATGCGAATTAGATGGGTTATCTTCGAATCCATGCGAAACAAATGATATAGCTTCAAATACATGTGATATACATGATTTAGCTTCAACAGCATGCGAAATAAACGAGTTAGATTCAAATCCATGCGAAACACATGATTTAACTTCAAATCAATGCGAAACAAATGGTTTAGCTGCAACTACTTGTGATATACATGATTTAGCTTCAACTGCATGCGAAATAAACGAGTTAACTTCAAATCCATGCGAAACACATGATTTAACTTCAAATCGATGCGAAGTGGAAGGCTTATCTTCGTATCCATGCGAAACATATGATATAGCTTCAAATACTTGTGATATACATGATTCAGCTTCAACAGCATGCGAAACAAACGAGTTAGCTTCAAATCCGTGCAAACACATGATTTAGCTTCAAATCAATGCGAAGTAGGAGGCTTATCTTCGAATCCATGCGAAACAAATGGTTTAGCTGCAAATACTTGTGATATACATGATTTAGCTTCAACTGCATGCGAAAAAAACGAGTTAGCTTCAAATCCATGCGAAACACATGATTTAGCTTTAAATCAATGCGAATTAGAAGGGTTATCTTCGAATCCATGCGAAACATATGATATAGCTTCAAATACTTGTGATATACATGATTCAGCTTCAACAGCATGCGAAACAAACGAGTTAGCTTCAAATCCGTGCAAACACATGATTTAGCTTCAAATCAATGCGAAGTAGGAGGCTTATCTTCGAATCCATGCGAAACAAATGGTTTAGCTTCAAATACTTGTGATATACATGATTCAGCTTCAACTGCATGCGAAACAAACGAGTTAGCTTCAAATCCATGCGAAACACATGAATTAGATTAAAATCAATGTGAAGTAGAAGGCTTATCTTCGAATCCGTGCGAAACAAATGGTTTAGCGTCAAATACTTGTGATATACATGATTTAGCTTCAACTGCATGCGAAACAAACGAGGTAGCTTCAAATCCATGCGAACACATGATTTAGCTTCAAATCAATGCGAAGTAGAAGGCTGATCTTCGAATCCATGTGAAGCAAATGGTTTGGCTTCAAATACTTCTGCTACACTTGATTTAGCTTCAACAGCATGCGATACAAACGAGTTCGATTCAAATCCATGCGAAACACATGATTTAGCTTCAAATCAATGCGAAACAAATGGTTTAGATGCAACTACTTGTGATATACATGATTTAGCTTCAACTCCATGCGAAATAAACGAGTTAACTTCAAATCCATGCGAAACACATGATTTAGCTTCAAATCGATGCGAAGTGGAAGGCTTATCTTCGAATCCATGCGAAACATATGATATAGCTTCAAATACTTGTGATATACATGATTCAGCTTCAACAGCATGCGAAACAAACGAGTTAGCTTCAAATCCGTGCAAACACATGATTTAGCTTCAAATCAATGCGAAGTAGGAGGCTTATCTTCGAATCCATGCGAAACAAATGGTTTAGCTTCAAATACTTGTGATATACATGATTCAGCTTCAACTGCATGCGAAACAAACGAGTTAGCTTCAAATCCATGCGAAACACATGAATTAGATTAAAATCAATGCGAAGTAGAAGGCTTATCTTCGAATCCGTGCGAAACAAATGGTTTAGCGTCAAATACTTGTGATATACATGATTTAGCTTCAACTGCATGCGAAACAAACGAGGTAGCTTCAAATCCATGCGAACACATGATTTAGCTTCAAATCAATGCGAAGTAGAAGGCTGATCTTCGAATCCATGTGAAGCAAATGGTTTGGCTTCAAATACTTCTGCTACACTTGATTTAGCTTCAACAGCATGCGATACAAACGAGTTCGATTCAAATCCATGCGAAACACATGATTTAGCTTCAAATCAATGCAAAGTAGGAGGCTTATCTTCGAATCCATGCGAAACAAATGGTTTAGCTTCAAATACTTGTGATATGCATGATTTAGCTTCAACAGCATGCGAAACAAACGATTTAGCTTCAAATCCATGCGACACACATGGTTTAGCATCTAATAAATGCGAAGTAGAGGGCTGATCATCGAATCCATGCGAAGCAAATGGTTTAGCTTCAAATACTTGTGATATACATGATTTAGCTTGTACAGCATGCGAAACAAACGAGGTAGCTTCAAATCCATGCGAACACATGATTTAGTTTCAAATCAATGCGAAGTAGGAGACTTATCTTCGAATCCATGCGAAACAAATGGTTTAGCTTCAAATACTTAGGATATACATGACTTAGCTTCAACAGCATGCGAAACAAACGAGTTAGCTTCAAATCCATGCGAAACACATGATTTAGCTTCAAATCAATGCGAATTAGAAGGGCTATCTTCGAATCCATGCGAAACATATGATATAGCTTCAATTACTTGTGATATACATGATTTAGCTTCAACAGCATGCGAAACAAACGAGTTAGCTTCAAATCCACGCGAAACACATGATTTATATTCAAATCAATGCGAAGTTGAAAGCTTAGCTTCAAATCCATGGGAATCCAATGGTATAGCTTCAAACACTTGTGATATACATGATTTAGCTTCAACTGCTAGCGAAAAAAACGAGTTAGCTTCAAATCCAAGCGAGACACATGATTTAGCCTCAAATCAATGTGAAGTAGAAGGCTTAGCTTCGAATAAATGCGAAACAAATGGTTTAGCTTCAAATACTTGTGAAATACATGATTTAGCTTCAACAACATGCGAAACAAACGAGTTAGCATCAAGTCCAAACGAAAAACATGATTTAGCATCAAGTCAACGCGAAGTTGATGGCTTAGCTTCAAATCCATGCTAAACGAATGATTTTGCTTCACATACTTGTGAATATAAGTGATATAGCTTCAAATGCAGGCGAAACAAACGAGTTAGCTTCAAACCCATGCGAAACACATGATTTAGCATCTAATAAATGCGAAGTAGAAGGTTTATCTTCGAATCCATGCGAAGCAAATGGTTTGGCTTCAAATACATGTGATACACTTGATTTAGCTTCGACTGCATGCGAAACAAACGAGCTAGCTTCAAATCCATGCGAAACACATCATTTAGCATCCAATCAATGCGAAGTAGAAGGCTGATCTTCGAATCCATGCGAAGCAAATGGTTTAGCATCAAATACTTGTGATACACTTGATTTAGCTTGATCTGCTCGCGAATCAAACAAGTTAGTTTCAAATCCATGCGAACACATGATTTAGCTTCAAATCAATGCGAAGTAGGAGGCTTACCTTCGATTCCATGCGATACAAATGGTTTAGCTTCAAATACATGTGATGTACATGATTTAGCTACAACAGCATGCGAAACAAACGAGCTAGCATCAAATCCATGCGAAACACATGATTTAGCATCAAATCAATGCGAAGTAGAAGGCTGATTTTCGAATCCATGCGAAACTAATGGTTTAGCTTCAAATACTTGTTATATACATGATTTAGCTTCAACTACATGCGAAACAAACGAGTTAGCTTCAAATCCATGCGAAACACATGATTTAGATTAAAATCAATGCCAAGTAGGAAGGGTTATCTTCGAATCCATGCGAAACAAATGGTTTAGCTGCAAATACTTGCAATATACATGATTTAGTTTCAACAGCATGCGAAACAAACGAGTTAGATTCAAATCCATACGAAACACATGATTTAGCTTCAAATCAATGCGAAGTATATGGATTATCTTCGAATCCATGCGAAACAAATTGTTTAACTTCAAATACTTGTGATATACATGATTTCTCATCAACAGCATGCGAAACAAACGAGTTAGCTTCAAATCCATGCGAAAAACATGATTTAGCATCAAGTCAACGCGAAGTTGATGGCTTAGTTTCAAATCCATGCGAAACAAATGAATTAGCTTTTTCACACACTTGTGAATATAAGTGATATAGCTTCAAATGCAGGCGAAACAAACGAGTTAGCTTCAAACCCATGCGAAACACATGATTTAGCATCTAATCAATGCGAAGTAAAAGGCTGATCTTCGAATCCATGCGAAGCAAATGGTTTAGCTTCAAATACTTGCGATACACTTGATTTAGCTTCAACAGCATGCGAAACAAACGAGTTAGCTTCAAATACATGCGAAACACATGATTTAGCTTCAAATCAATGCGAAGTAGGAGGCTTATCTTCGAATCCATGCGAAATAAATGGTTTAGCTTCAAATACTTGTGATACACTTGAGTTAGCTTCAACAACATTCGAAACAAACGAGTTAGCTTCAAATCCATGCGAAACACACGATTTAGCTCCAAATCAATGCGAATTAGAAGGAGTATCTACCAATCCATGCGAAACAAATGATATAGCTTCGAATACTTGTGATATACATGGTTCAGATTCAACTGCATGCGAAACAAACGAGTTAGCTTCAAATCCATGCGAAACACATGATTTAGCTTCAAATCAATGCGAAGTAGGAGGCTTATCTTCGAAACCATGCGAAACATATGATATAGCTTCAAATACTTGTGATATACACGATTTAGCTTCAACCACATGCGAAACAAACGAGTTAGATTCAAATTCATGCGAAACACATGATTTAGCTTCAAATCAATGCGAAGTAGAAGGCTTATGTTCGAATCCATGCGAAACAATTGGATTAGCTTCATATACTTGTGGTATACATGATTTAGCTTCAACAGCATGCGAAATAAACGAGTTAGATTCAAATCCATGCGAAACACATGATCTAGCTTCAAATCAATGCGAAGAAGAAGGGTTATCTTCGAATCGATGCGAAACGAATAGTTTAGCTTCAATTACTTGTGATATACATGATTCAGCTTCAACTGCATGCGAAACAAACGAGTTAGCTTCAAATCCATGCGAAACACATGATTTAGCTTCAAATCAATGCGAAGTAGAAGGCTTTTGTTCGAATCCATGCGAAACAATTGGATTAGCTTCATATACTTGCGATATACATGATTTAGCTTCAACAGCATGCGAAATAAACGAGTTAACTTCAAATCCATGCGAAAGACATGATTTAGCTTCAAATCAATGTGAAGTGGAAGGCTTACCTTCGAATCCATGCGAAACGAATAGTTTAGCTTCAAATACTAGTGATATACATGGTTCAGCTTCAACTGCATGCGAAACAAACGAGTTATCTTCAAATCCAAGCGAAACACATGATTTAGCTTCAAATTAATGCGAAGTAGATGGATTATCTTCGAATGCATGCGACAAATGGTTTATCTTCAAATACTTGTGATATACATGATTTAGCTTTAACAGCATGCGAAACAAACGAGTTATCTTCAAATCCAATCCAAACACATGATTTAGCTTCAAATGAATGCGAAGAACATGGATTATCTTCGTATCCATGCGAAACAAATGGTTTAGCTTCAAATACTTGTGATGTACATGATTTAGCTTCAACTGCATGCGAAAAAAACGAGTTAGCTTCAAATCCATGCGAAACACATGATTTAGCATCTAATCAATGCGAAGTAGAAGGCTGATTTTCGAATCCATGCGAAGCAAATGGTTTGGCTTCAAATACTTGTGATACACTTGATTTAGCTTCAACAGCATGCGAAACAAACGAGTTAGATTCAAATCCATGCGAAACACATGAATTAGATTAAAATCAATGCGAAGTAGAAGGCTTACCTTCGAATCCGTGCGAAACAAATGGTTTAGCTTCAATTACTTGTGATATACATGATTCAGCTTCAACTGCATGCGAAACAAACGAGTTAGATTCAAATCGATGCAAAACACATGATTTTGCATCTAATCAATGCGAAGTGGAAGGCTTACCTTCGAATCCATGCGAAACATATGATATAGCTTCAAATCAATGCGAAGAAGAAGGTTTATCTTCGAATCCATGCGAAACGAATAGATTAGCTTCAAATACTTGTGATATTCATGATTCAGCTTCAACTGCATGCGAAACAAACGAGTTAGCTTCAAATCCATGCGAAACACATGATTTAGCATCAAGTCAACGCGAAGTTGATGGCTTAGCTTCAAATCCATGCGAAGCGAATGATTTAGCTTCACATACTTGTGAATATAAGTGATATAGCTTCAAATGCAGGCGAAACAAACGAGTTCGCTTCAAACCCATGCGAAACACATGATTTAGCTTCAAATCAATGCGAAGTATATGGATTATCTTCGAAACCATGCGAAAGAAATTGTTTAACTTCAAATACTTGTGATATACATGATTTAGCTTCAACAGCATGCGAAACAAACGAGTTAGCTTCAAATCCATGCGATACACATGATTTAGATTACAATCAATGCGAAGTAGAAGGCTTATCTTCGAAACCATGCGAAACAAATGGATTAGCTTCATATACTTGTGATATACATGATTTAGCTTCAACAGCATGCGAAACAAACGAGTTAGCTTCAAATCCATGCGAAACACATGATTTAGCTTCAAATCAATGCGAAGAAGAATTGTTATCTTCGAATCCATGCGAAACGAATAGATTAGCTTCAAATACTTGCGATATTCATGATTCAGCTTCAACTGCATGCGAAACAAACGAGTTAGCTTCAAATCCATGCGAAACACATGATTTAGCATCAAGTCAACGCGAAGTTGATGGCTTAGCTTCAAATCCATGCGAAGCGAATGATTTAGCTTCACATACTTGTGAATATAAGTGATATAGCTTCAAATGCAGGCGAAACAAACGAGTTAGCTTCAAACCCATGCGAAACACATGATTTAGCTTCAAATCAATGCGAAGTATATGGATTATCTTCGAAACCATGCGAAAGAAATTGTTTAACTTCAAATACTTGTGATATACATGATTTAGCTTCAACAGCATGCGAAACAAACGAGTTAGCTTCAAATCCATGCGAAACACATGATTTAGCATCAAGTCAACGCGAAGTTGATGGCTTAGCTTCAAATCCATGCGAAGCGAATGATTTAGCTTCACATACTTGTGAATATAAGTGATATAGCTTCAAATGCAGGCGAAACAAACGAGTTAGCTTCATACCCATGCGAAACACATGATTTAGCTTCAAATCAATGCGAAGTATATGGATTATCTTCGAAACCATGCGAAACAAATTGTTTAACTTCAAATACTTGTGATATATATGATTTAGCTTCAACAGCATGCGAAACAAACGAGTTAGCTTCAAATCCATGCGAAACACATGATTTAGCTTCAAATCAATGCGAAGTAGGAGGCTTATCTTCGAATCCATGCGAAACATATGATATAGCTTCAAATACTTGTGATATACATGATTTAGCTTCAACAGCATGCGAAGCAAACGAGTTAACTTCAAGTCCAAGCGAAAAACATGATTTATCTTCAAATCAATGCTAAGTAGAAAGCTTAGCTTCAAATCCATGGGAATCAAATGGTTTAGCTTAAAATACTTGTGATATACATGATTCAGCTTCACCTGCATGCGAAACAAACGAGTTAGCTTCAAATCCATGCGAAACACATGATTTAGATTAAAATCAATGCGAAGTAGAAGGCTTATCTTCGAATAAATGCGAAACAAATGATATAGCTTCAAATACTTGTGATATACATGATTTAGTTCTAACAGCATGCGAAACAAACGAGTTAGATTCAAATCCATGCGAAACACATGATTTATCTGCAAATCAATGCGAAGTAGAAGGCTTATCTTCGAAACCATGCGAAACAAATGGATTAGCTTCATATACTTGTGATATACATGATTTAGCTTCAACAGCATGCGAAACAAACGAGTTAGCTTCAAATCCATGCGAAACACATGATTTAGCTTCAAATCAATGCGAAGAAGAAGGGTTATCTTCGAATCCATGCGAAACGAATAGATTAGCTTCAAATACTTGTGATATTCATGATTCAGCTTCAACTGCATTTCGAAACAAACGAGTTAGCTTCAAATCCATGCGAAACACATGATTTAGATTAAAATCAATGCGAAGTAGAAGGCTTATCTTCGAAACCATGCGAAACAAATGAATTAGCTTCATATAATTGTGATATACATGATTTAGCTTCAACAGCATGCGAAACAAACGAGTTAGCTTCAAATCCATGCGAAACACATGATTTAGCTTCAAATCAATGCGAAGAAGAAGGGTTATCTTCGAATCCATGCGATACGAATAGATTATCTTCAAATACTTGTGATATTCATGATTCAGCTTTAACTGCATGCGAAACAAACGAGTTTGCTTCAAATCGATGCAAAACACATGATTTTGCATCTAATCAATGCGAAGTGGAAGGCTTACCTTCGAATCCATGCGAAACATATGATATAGCTTCAAATACTTGTGATATACATGGTTCAGCTTCAACTGCATGCGAAACAAACGAGTTAGCTTCAAATCCATGCGAAACACATGATTTAGCTTCAAATCAATGCGAAGTAGGAGGCTTATCTTCGAATCCATGCGAAACATATGATATAGCTTCAAATACTTGTGATATACACGATGTAGCTTCAACAGCATGCGAAACAAACGAGTTAGATTCAAATCCATGCGAAACACATGATTTAGCTTCACATCAATGCGAAGTAGAAGGCTTATGTTCGAATCCATGCGAAACAATTGGATTAGCTTCATATACTTGCGATATACATGATTTAGCTTCAACAGCATGCGAAATAAACGAGTTAGATTCAAATCCATGCGAAACACATGATTTAACTTCAAATCAATGCGAAGTAGAAGGGTTATCTTCGAATCCATGCGAAACAAATGGTTTAGCTGCAAATACTTGTGATATACATGATTTAGCTTCAACTGCATGCGAAACAAACGAGTTAACTTCAAATCCATGCGAAAGACATGATTTAGCTTCAAATCAATGTGAAGTGGAAGGCTTACGTTCGAATCCATGCGAAACGAATAGTTTAGCTTCAAATACTAGTGATATACATGGTTCAGCTTCAACTGCATGCGAAACAAACGAGTTATCTTCAAATCCAAGCGAAACACATGATTTAGCTTCAAATTAATGCGAAGTAGATGGATTATCTTCGAATGCATGCGACAAATGGTTTAGCTTCAAATACTTGTGATGTACATGATTTAGCTTCAACTGCATGCGATAAAAACGAGTTTAGCTTCAAATCCATGCGAAACACATGATTTAGCTTCAAATCAATTCGAATTAGAAGGGTTATCTTCGAATACATGCGAAACAAATGGATTAGCTTCATATACTTATGATATACATGATTTAGCTTCAACAGCATACGAAATAAACGAGTTAGATTCAAATCCATGCGAAACACATGATTTAACTTGAAATCAATGCGAAGTAGAAGGGTTAGTTTCGAATCCATGCGAAGCAAATGGTTTGGCTTCAAATACTTGTGATATACATGATTTAGCTTCAACTGCATGCGAAACAAACGAGTTAACTTCAAATCCATGCGAAACACATGATTTAGCTTCAAATCAATGCGAAGTGGAAGGCTTACCTTCGAATCCATGCGAAACATACGATATAGCTTCAAATACTTGTGATATACATGGTTCAGATTCAACTGCATGCGAAACAAACGAGTTAGCTTCAAATCCATGCAAAACACATGATTTAGCTTCAAATCAATGCGAAGTAGGAGGCTTATCTTCGAATCCATGCGAAACATATGATATAGCTTCATATACTTGCGATATACATGATTTAGCTTCAACAGCATGCGAAATAAACGAGTTAGATTCAAATCCATGCGAAACACATGATTTAACTTCAAATCAATGCGAAGTAGAAGGGTTATCTTCGAATCCATGCGAAACAAATGGTTTAGCTGCAAATACTTGTGATATACATGATTTAGCTTCAACTGCATGCGAAACAAACGAGTTAACTTCAAATCCATGCGAAAGACATGATTTAGCTTCAAATCAATGTGAAGTGGAAGGCTTACCTTCGAATCCATGCGAAACGAATAGTTTAGCTTCAAATACTAGTGATATACATGGTTCAGCTTCAACTGCATGCGAAACAAACGAGTTAGCTTCAAATCCATGCGAAACACATGATTTAGCTTCAAATCAATGCGAAGTAGGAGGCTTATCTTCGAATCCATGCGAAACAAATGGTTTAGCTTCAAATACTTGTGATATACATGATTTAGCTTCAACAGCATGCGAAACAAACGAGTTATCATCAAATCCAAGCGAAACACATGATTTAGCTTCAAATTAATGCGAAGTAGATGGATTATCTTCGAATGCATGCGACAAATGGTTTAGCTTCAAATACTTGTGATGTACATGATTTAGCTTCAACTGCATGCGAAAAAAACGAGTTTAGCTTCAAATCCATGCGAAACACATGATTTAGCTTCAAATCAATGCGAATTAGAAGGGTTATCTTCGAATCCATGAGAAACATATGATATAGCTTCAAATACTTGTGATATACATGATATAGATTCAACAGCATGCGAAACAAACGAGTTAGCTTCAAATCCATGCGAAACACATGATTTAGCTTCAAATCAATGCGAAGTAGGAGGCTTATCTTCGAATCCATGCGAAACATACGATATAGCTTCAAATACTTGTGATATACATGGTTCAGATTCAACTGCATGCGAAACAAACGAGTTAGCTCCAAATCCATGCGAAACACATGATTTAGCTTCAAATCAATGTGAAGTGGAAGGCTTACCTTCGAATCCATGCGAAACGAATAGTTTAGCTTCAAATACTAGTGATATACATGGTTCAGCTTCAACTGCATGCGAAACAAACGAGTTAGCTTCAAATCCATGCGAAACACATGATTTAGCTTCAAATCAATGCGAAGTAGGAGGCTTATCTTCGAATCCATGCGAAACAAATGGTTTAGCTTCAAATACTTGTGATATACATGATTTAGCTTCAACAGCATGCGAAACAAACGAGTTATCATCAAATCCAAGCGAAACACATGATTTAGCTTCAAATTAATGCGAAGTAGATGGATTATCTTCGAATGCATGCGACAAATGGTTTAGCTTCAAATACTTGTGATGTACATGATTTAGCTTCAACTGCATGCGAAAAAAACGAGTTTAGCTTCAAATCCATGCGAAACACATGATTTAGCTTCAAATCAATGCGAATTAGAAGGGTTATCTTCGAATCCATGAGAAACATATGATATAGCTTCAAATACTTGTGATATACATGATATAGATTCAACAGCATGCGAAACAAACGAGTTAGCTTCAAATCCATGCGAAACACATGATTTAGCTTCAAATCAATGCGAAGTAGGAGGCTTATCTTCGAATCCATGCGAAACATACGATATAGCTTCAAATACTTGTGATATACATGGTTCAGATTCAACTGCATGCGAAACAAACGAGTTAGCTCCAAATCCATGCGAAACACATGATTTAGCTTCAAATCAATGCGAAGTAGGAGGCTTATCTTCGAATCCATGCGAAACATATGATATAGCTTCAAATACTTGTGATATACACGATGTAGCTTCAACTGCATGCGAAACAAACGAGTTAGCTTCAAATCCATGCGAAACACATGATTTAGATTAAAATCAATGCGAAGTAGAATTCTTATCTTCGAATAAATGCGAAACAAATGATATAGCTTCAAATACTTGTGATATACATGATTTAGTTCCAACAGCATGCGAAACAAACGAGTTAGATTCAAATCCATGCGAAACACATGATTTATCTTCAAATCAATGCGAAGTAGGAGGCTTATCTTCGAATCCATGCGAAACATATGATATAGCTTCAAATACTTGTGATATACATGATTTAGCTTCAACAGCATGCGAAGCAAACGAGTTAGCTTCAAATCCATGTGAAACACATGATTTAGCTTCAAATCAATGCGAAGTAGATGGATTATCTTCGAATCCATGCGAAACAAATGGTTTATCTTCAAATACTTGTGATATACATGATTTAGCTTTAACAGCATGCGAAACAAACGTGTTATCTTCAAATCCAATCCAAACACATGATTTAGCTTCAAATGAATGCGAAGAACATGGATTATCTTCGTATCCATGCGAAACAAATGGTTTAGCTTCAAATACTTGTGATGTACATGATTTAGCTTCAACTGCATGCGAAAAAAACGAGTTAGCTTCAAATCAATGCGAAACACATGATTTAGCATCTAATCAATGCGAAGTAGAAGGCTGATTTTCGAATCCATGCGAAGCAAATGGTTTGGCTTCAAATACTTGTGATACACTTGATTTAGCTTCAACAGCATGCGAAACAAACGAGTTAGATTCAAATCCATGCGAAACACATGATTTAGCTTCAAATCAATACGAAGTAGATGGCTTATCTTCGAATACATGCGAAACAAATGGATTAGCTTTATATACTTGTGATATACATGATTTAGCTTCAACAGCATACGAAATAAACGAGTTAGATTCAAATCCATGCGAAACACATGATTTAACTTGAAATCAATGCGAAGTAGAAGGGTTATTTTCGAATCCATGCGAAGCAAATGGTTTGGCTTCAAATACTTGTGATATACATGATTTAGCTTCAACTGCATGCGAAACAAACGAGTTAACTTCAAATCCATGCGAAACACATGATTTAGCTTCAAATCAATGCGAAGTGGAAGGCTTACCTTCGCATCCATGCGAAACATACGATATAGCTTCAAATACTTGTGATATACATGGTTCAGCTTCAACTGCATGCGAAACAAACGAGTTAGCTTCAAATCCATGCGAAACACATGATTTAGCTTCAAATCAATGCGAAGTAGGAGGCTTATCTTCGAATCCATGCGAAACAAATGGTTTAGCTTCAAATACTTGTGATATACATGATTTAGCTTCAACAGCATGCGAAACAAACGAGTTATCTTCAAATCCAATCCAAACACATGATTTAGCTTCAAATGAATGCGAAGAACATGGATTATATTCGTATCCATGCGAAACAAATGGTTTAGCTTCAAATACTTGTGATGTACATGATTTAGCTTCAACTGCATGCGAAAAAAACGAGTTAGCTTCAAATCCATGCGAAACACATGATTTAGCATCTAATCAATGCGAAGTAGAAGGCTGATTTTCGAATCCATGCGAAGCAAATGGTTTGGCTTCAAATACTTGTGATACACTTGATTTAGCTTCAACAGCATGCGAAACAAACGAGTTAGATTCAAATCCATGCGAAACACATGAATTAGATTAAAATCAATGCGAAGTAGAAGGCTTACCTTCGAATCCGTGCGAAACAAATGGTTTAGCTTCAAATACTTGTGATATACATGATTTAGCTTCAACTGCATGCGAAACAAACGAGGTAGCTTCAAATCCATGTGAACACATGATTTAGCTTCAAATCAATGCGAAGTAGAAGGCTGATCTTCGAATCCATGCGAAACAATTGGATTAGCTTCATATACTTGTGGTATACATGATTTAGCTTCAACAGCATGCGAAATAAACGAGTTAGATTCAAATCCATGCGAAACACATGATCTAGCTTCAAATCAATGCGAAGAAGAAGGGTTATCTTCGAATCGATGCGAAACGAATAGTTTAGCTTCAATTACTTGTGATATACATGATTCAGCTTCAACTGCATGCGAAACAAACGAGTTAGATTCAAATCGATGCAAAACACATGATTTTGCATCTAATCAATGCGAAGTGGAAGGCTTACCTTCGAATCCATGCGAAACATATGATATAGCTTCAAATACTTGTGATATAAATGGTTCAGCTTCAACTGCATGCGAAACAAACGAGTTAGCTTCAAATCCATGCGAAACACATGATTTAGCTTCAAATCAATGCGAAGAAGAAGGTTTATCTTCGAATCCATGCGAAACGAATAGATTAGCTTCAAATACTTGTGATATTCATGATTCAGCTTCAACTGCATGCGAAACAAACGAGTTAGCTTCAAATCCATGCGAAACACATGATTTAGCATCAAGTCAACGCGAAGTTGATGGCTTAGCTTCAAATCCATGCGAAGCGAATGATTTAGCTTCACATACTTGTGAATATAAGTGATATAGCTTCAAATGCAGGCGAAACAAACGAGTTCGCTTCAAACCCATGCGAAACACATGATTTAGCTTCAAATCAATGCGAAGTATATGGATTATCTTCGAAACCATGCGAAAGAAATTGTTTAACTTCAAATACTTGTGATATACATGATTTAGCTTCAACAGCATGCGAAACAAACGAGTTAGCTTCAAATCCATGCGAAACACATGATTTAGCATCAAGTCAACGCGAAGTTGATGGCTTAGCTTCAAATCCATGCGAAGCGAATGATTTAGCTTCACATACTTGTGAATATAAGTGATATAGCTTCAAATGCAGGCGAAACAAACGAGTTAGCTTCATACCCATGCGAAACACATGATTTAGCTTCAAATCAATGCGAAGTATATGGATTATCTTCGAAACCATGCGAAACAAATTGTTTAACTTCAAATACTTGTGATATATATGATTTAGCTTCAACAGCATGCGAAACAAACGAGTTAGCTTCAAATCCATGCGAAACACATGATTTAGCTTCAAATCAATGCGAAGTAGGAGGCTTATCTTCGAATCCATGCGAAACATATGATATAGCTGCAAATACTTGTGATATACATGATTTAGCTTCAACAGCATGCGAAGCAAACGAGTTAACTTCAAGTCCAAGCGAAAAACATGATTTATCTTCAAATCAATGCTAAGTAGAAAGCTTAGCTTCAAATCCATGGGAATCAAATGGTTTAGCTTAAAATACTTGTGATATACATGATTCAGCTTCACCTGCATGCGAAACAAACGAGTTAGCTTCAAATCCATGCGAAACACATGATTTAGATTAAAATCAATGCGAAGTAGAAGGCTTATCTTCGAATAAATGCGAAACAAATGATATAGCTTCAAATACTTGTGATATACATGATTTAGTTCTAACAGCATGCGAAACAAACGAGTTAGATTCAAATCCATGCGAAACACATGATTTATCTGCAAATCAATGCGAAGTAGAAGGCTTATCTTCGAAACCATGCGAAACAAATGGATTAGCTTCATATACTTGTGGTATACATGATTTAGCTTCAACAGCATGCGAAACAAACGAGTTAGCTTCAAATCCATGCGAAACACATGATTTAGCTTCAAATCAATGCGAAGAAGAAGGGTTATCTTCGAATCCATGCGAAACGAATAGATTAGCTTCAAATACTTGTGATATTCATGATTCAGCTTCAACTGCATTTCGAAACAAACGAGTTAGCTTCAAATCCATGCGAAACACATGATTTAGATTAAAATCAATGCGAAGTAGAAGGCTTATCTTCGAAACCATGCGAAACAAATGAATTAGCTTCATATAATTGTGATATACATGATTTAGCTTCAACAGCATGCGAAACAAACGAGTTAGCTTCAAATCCATGCGAAACACATGATTTAGCTTCAAATCAATGCGAAGAAGAAGGGTTATCTTCGAATCCATGCGATACGAATAGATTAGCTTCAAATACTTGTGATATTCATGATTCAGCTTTAACTGCATGCGAAACAAACGAGTTTGCTTCAAATCGATGCAAAACACATGATTTTGCATCTAATCAATGCGAAGTGGAAGGCTTACCTTCGAATCCATGCGAAACATATGATATAGCTTCAAATACTTGTGATATACATGGTTCAGCTTCAACTGCATGCGAAACAAACGAGTTAGCTTCAAATCCATGCGAAACACATGATTTAGCTTCAAATCAATGCGAAGTAGGAGGCTTATCTTCGAATCCATGCGAAACATATGATATAGCTTCAAATACTTGTGATATACACGATGTAGCTTCAACAGCATGCGAAACAAACGAGTTAGATTCAAATCCATGCGAAACACATGATTTAGCTTCACATCAATGCGAAGTAGAAGGCTTATGTTCGAATCCATGCGAAACAATTGGATTAGCTTCATATACTTGCGATATACATGATTTAGCTTCAACAGCATGCGAAATAAACGAGTTAGATTCAAATCCATGCGAAACACATGATTTAACTTCAAATCAATGCGAAGTAGAAGGGTTATCTTCGAATCCATGCGAAACAAATGGTTTAGCTGCAAATACTTGTGATATACATGATTTAGCTTCAACTGCATGCGAAACAAACGAGTTAACTTCAAATCCATGCGAAAGACATGATTTAGCTTCAAATCAATGTGAAGTGGAAGGCTTACGTTCGAATCCATGCGAAACGAATAGTTTAGCTTCAAATACTAGTGATATACATGGTTCAGCTTCAACTGCATGCGAAACAAACGAGTTATCTTCAAATCCAAGCGAAACACATGATTTAGCTTCAAATTAATGCGAAGTAGATGGATTATCTTCGAATGCATGCGACAAATGGTTTAGCTTCAAATACTTGTGATGTACATGATTTAGCTTCAACTGCATGCGAAAAAAACGAGTTTAGCTTCAAATCCATGCGAAACACATGATTTAGCTTCAAATCAATTCGAATTAGAAGGGTTATCTTCGAATACATGCGAAACAAATGGATTAGCTTCATATACTTATGATATACATGATTTAGCTTCAACAGCATACGAAATAAACGAGTTAGATTCAAATCCATGCGAAACACATGATTTAACTTGAAATCAATGCGAAGTAGAAGGGTTAGTTTCGAATCCATGCGAAACACATGATTTAGCTTCAAATCAATGCGAAGTAGGAGGCTTATCTTCGAATCCATGCGAAACAAATGGTTTAGCTTCAAATACTTGTGATATACATGATTTAGCTTCAACAGCATGCGAAACAAACGAGTTATCATCAAATCCAAGCGAAACACATGATTTAGCTTCAAATTAATGCGAAGTAGATGGATTATCTTCGAATGCATGCGACAAATGGTTTAGCTTCAAATACTTGTGATATACATGATATAGATTCAACAGCATGCGAAACAAACGAGTTAGCTTCAAATCCATGCGAAACACATGATTTAGCTTCAAATCAATGCGAAGTAGGAGGCTTATCTTCGAATCCATGCGAAACATACGATATAGGTTCAAATACTTGTGATATACATGGTTCAGATTCAACTGCATGCGAAACAAACGAGTTAGCTCCAAATCCATGCGAAACACATGATTTAGCTTCAAATCAATGTGAAGTGGAAGGCTTACCTTCGAATCCATGCGAAACGAATAGTTTAGCTTCAAATACTAGTGATATACATGGTTCAGCTTCAACTGCATGCGAAACAAACGAGTTAGCTTCAAATCCATGCGAAACACATGATTTAGCTTCAAATCAATGCGAAGTAGGAGGCTTATCTTCGAATCCATGCGAAACAAATGGTTTAGCTTCAAATACTTGTGATATACATGATTTAGCTTCAACAGCATGCGAAACAAACGAGTTATCATCAAATCCAAGCGAAACACATGATTTAGCTTCAAATTAATGCGAAGTAGATGGATTATCTTCGAATGCATGCGACAAATGGTTTAGCTTCAAATACTTGTGATGCACATGATTTAGCTTCAACTGCATGCGAAAAAAACGAGTTTAGCTTCAAATCCATGCGAAACACATGATTTAGCTTCAAATCAATGCGAATTAGAAGGGTTATCTTCGAATCCATGAGAAACATATGATATAGCTTCAAATACTTGTGATATACATGATATAGATTCAACAGCATGCGAAACAAACGAGTTAGCTTCAAATCCATGCGAAACACATGATTTAGCTTCAAATCAATGCGAAGTAGGAGGCTTATCTTCGAATCCATGCGAAACATACGATATAGCTTCAAATACTTGTGATATACATGGTTCAGATTCAACTGCATGCGAAACAAACGAGTTAGCTCCAAATCCATGCGAAACACATGATTTAGCTTCAAATCAATGCGAAGTAGGAGGCTTATCTTCGAATCCATGCGAAACATATGATATAGCTTCAAATACTTGTGATATACACGATGTAGCTTCAACTGCATGCGAAACAAACGAGTTAGCTTCAAATCCATGCGAAACACATGATTTAGATTAAAATCAATGCGAAGTAGAATTCTTATCTTCGAATAAATGCGAAACAAATGATATAGCTTCAAATACTTGTGATATACATGATTTAGTTCCAACAGCATGCGAAACAAACGAGTTAGATTCAAATCCATGCGAAACACATGATTTATCTTCAAATCAATGCGAAGTAGGAGGCTTATCTTCGAATCCATGCGAAACATATGATATAGCTTCAAATACTTGTGATATACATGATTTAGCTTCAACAGCATGCGAAGCAAACGAGTTAGCTTCAAATCCATGTGAAACACATGATTTAGCTTCAAATCAATGCGAAGTAGATGGATTATCTTCGAATCCATGCGAAACAAATGGTTTATCTTCAAATACTTGTGATATACATGATTTAGCTTTAACAGCATGCGAAACAAACGTGTTATCTTCAAATCCAATCCAAACACATGATTTAGCTTCAAATGAATGCGAAGAACATGGATTATCTTCGTATCCATGCGAAACAAATGGTTTAGCTTCAAATACTTGTGATGTACATGATTTAGCTTCAACTGCATGCGAAAAAAACGAGTTAGCTTCAAATCAATGCGAAACACATGATTTAGCATCTAATCAATGCGAAGTAGAAGGCTGATTTTCGAATCCATGCGAAGCAAATGGTTTGGCTTCAAATACTTGTGATACACTTGATTTAGCTTCAACAGCATGCGAAACAAACGAGTTAGATTCAAATCCATGCGAAACACATGATTTAGCTTCAAATCAATACGAAGTAGATGGCTTATCTTCGAATACATGCGAAACAAATGGATTAGCTTTATATACTTGTGATATACATGATTTAGCTTCAACAGCATACGAAATAAACGAGTTAGATTCAAATCCATGCGAAACACATGATTTAACTTGAAATCAATGCGAAGTAGAAGGGTTATTTTCGAATCCATGCGAAGCAAATGGTTTGGCTTCAAATACTTGTGATATACATGATTTAGCTTCAACTGCATGCGAAACAAACGAGTTAACTTCAAATCCATGCGAAACACATGATTTAGCTTCAAATCAATGCGAAGTGGAAGGCTTACCTTCGCATCCATGCGAAACATACGATATAGCTTCAAATACTTGTGATATACATGGTTCAGCTTCAACTGCATGCGAAACAAACGAGTTAGCTTCAAATCCATGCGAAACACATGATTTAGCTTCAAATCAATGCGAAGTAGGAGGCTTATCTTCGAATCCATGCGAAACAAATGGTTTAGCTTCAAATACTTGTGATATACATGATTTAGCTTCAACAGCATGCGAAACAAAAGAGTTATCTTCAAATCCAAGCGAAACACATGATTTAGCTTCAAATTAATGCGAAGTAGATGGATTATCTTCGAATGCATGCGACAAATGATTTAGCTTCAAATACTTGTGATGTACATGATTTAGCTTCAACTGCATGCGAAAAAAACGTGTGTAGCTTCAAATCCATGCGAAACACATGATTTAGCTTCAAATCAATGCGAATTAGAAGGGTTATCTTCGAATCCATGAGAAACATATGATATAGCTTCAAATACTTGTGATATACATGATTTAGATTCAACAGCATGCGAAACAAACGAGTTAGCTTCAAATCCATGCGAAACACATGATTTAGCTTCAAATCAATGCGAATTAGAAGGGTTATCTTCGAATCCATGCGAAACATATGATATAGCTTCAAATACTTGTGATATACATGATTTAGCTTCAACTGCATGCGAAACAAACGAGTTAGCTTCAAATCCATGCGAAACACATGATTTAGATTAAAATCAATGCGAAGTAGAAGGCTTATCTTCGAAACCATGCGAAACAAATGGATTAGCTTCATATACTTGTGATATACATGATTTAGCTTCAACAGCATGCGAAACAAACGAGTTAGCTTCAAATCCATGCGAAACACCTGATTTAGCTTCAAATCAATGCGAATTAGAAGGGTTATCTTCGAATCCATGCGAAACAAATGATATAGCTTCAAATACATGTGATATACATGATTTAACTTCAACAGCATGCGAAACAAACGAGTTAGATTCAAATCCATGCGAAACACATGATTTAGCTTCAAATCAATGCGAAGTAGAAGGCTTATCTTCGAATCCATGCGAAACAATTGGATTAGCTTCATATACTTGTGTTATACATGATTTAGCTTCAACAGCATGCGAAATAAACGAGTTAACTTCAAGTCCAAGCGAAAAACATGATTTATCTTCAAATCAATGCTAAGTAGAAAGCTTATCTTCGAATCCATGCGAAACATATGATATAGCTTCAAATACTTGTGATATACACGATGTAGCTTCAACTGCATGCGAAACAAACGAGTTAGCTTCAAATCCATGCGAAACACATGATTTAGATTAAAATCAATGCGAAGTAGAATTCTTATCTTCGAATAAATGCGAAACAAATGATATAGCTTCAAATACTTGTGATATACATGATTTAGTTCCAACAGCATGCGAAACAAACGAGTTAGATTCAAATCCATGCGAAACACATGATTTATCTTCAAATCAATGCGAAGTAGGAGGCTTATCTTCGAATCCATGCGAAACATATGATATAGCTTCAAATACTTGTGATATACATGATTTAGCTTCAACAGCATGCGAAGCAAACGAGTTAGCTTCAAATCCATGTGAAACACATGATTTAGCTTCAAATCAATGCGAAGTAGATGGATTATCTTCGAATCCATGCGAAACAAATGGTTTATCTTCAAATACTTGTGATATACATGATTTAGCTTTAACAGCATGCGAAACAAACGAGTTATCTTCAAATCCAATCCAAACACATGATTTAGCTTCAAATGAATGCGAAGAACATGGATTATCTTCGTATCCATGCGAAACAAATGGTTTAGCTTCAAATACTTGTGATGTACATGATTTAGCTTCAACTGCATGCGAAAAAAACGAGTTAGCTTCAAATCCATGCGAAACACATGATTTAGCATCTAATCAATGCGAAGTAGAAGGCTGATTTTCGAATCCATGCGAAGCAAATGGTTTGGCTTCAAATACTTGTGATACACTTGATTTAGCTTCAACAGCATGCGAAACAAACGAGTTAGATTCAAATCCATGCGAAACACATGATTTAGCTTCAAATCAATACGAAGTAGATGGCTTATCTTCGAATACATGCGAAACAAATGGATTAGCTTTATATACTTGTGATATACATGATTTAGCTTCAACAGCATACGAAATAAACGAGTTAGATTCAAATCCATGCGAAACACATGATTTAACTTGAAATCAATGCGAAGTAGAAGGGTTATTTTCGAATCCATGCGAAGCAAATGGTTTGGCTTCAAATACTTGTGATATACATGGTTCAGCTTCAACTGCATGCGAAACAAACGAGTTAGCTTCAAATCCATGCGAAACACATGATTTAGCTTCAAATCAATGCGAAGTAGGAGGCTTATCTTCGAATCCATGCGAAACAAATGGTTTAGCTTCAAATACTTGTGATATACATGATTTAGCTTCAACAGCATGCGAAACAAAAGAGTTATCTTCAAATCCAAGCGAAACACATGATTTAGCTTCAAATTAATGCGAAGTAGATGGATTATCTTCGAATGCATGCGACAAATGATTTAGCTTCAAATACTTGTGATGTACATGATTTAGCTTCAACTGCATGCGAAAAAAACGTGTGTAGCTTCAAATCCATGCGAAACACATGATTTAGCTTCAAATCAATGCGAATTAGAAGGGTTATCTTCGAATCCATGAGAAACATATGATATAGCTTCAAATACTTGTGATATACATGATTTAGATTCAACAGCATGCGAAACAAACGAGTTAGCTTCAAATCCATGCGAAACACATGATTTAGCTTCAAATCAATGCGAATTAGAAGGGTTATCTTCGAATCCATGCGAAACATATGATATAGCTTCAAATACTTGTGATATACATGATTTAGCTTCAACTGCATGCGAAACAAACGAGTTAGCTTCAAATCCATGCGAAACACATGATTTAGATTAAAATCAGTGCGAAGTAGAAGGCTTATCTTCGAAACCATGCGAAACAAATGGATTAGCTTCATATACTTGTGATATACATGATTTAGCTTCAACAGCATGCGAAACAAACGAGTTAGCTTCAAATCCATGCGAAACACCTGATTTAGCTTCAAATCAATGCGAATTAGAAGGGTTACCTTCGAATCCATGCGAAACAAATTATATAGCTTCAAATACATGTGATATACATGATTTAACTTCAACAGCATGCGAAACAAACGAGTTAGATTCAAATCCATGCGAAACACATGATTTAGCTTCAAATCAATGCGAAGTAGAAGGCTTATCTTCGAATCCATGCGAAACAATTGGATTAGCTTCATATACTTGTGTTATACATGATTTAGCTTCAACAGCATGCGAAATAAACGAGTTAACTTCAAGTCCAAGTGAAAAACATGATTTATCTTCAAATCAATGCTAAGTAGAAAGCTTAGCTTCAAATCCATGGGATTCAAATGGTTTAGCTTCAAATACTTGTGATATACATGATTCAGCTTCAACTGCATGCGAAACAAACGAGTTAGCTTCAAATCCATGCGAAACACATGATTTAGATTAAAATCAGTGCGAAGTAGAATTCTTATCTTCGAATAAATGCGAAACAAATGATATAGCTTCAAATACTTGTGATATACATGATTTAGTTCCAACAGCATGCGAAACAAACGAGTTAGATTCAAATCCATGCGAAACACATGATTTAGCTTCAAATCAATACGAAGTAGATGGCTTATCTTCGAATACATGCGAAACAAATGGATTAGCTTCATATACTTGTGATATACATGATTTAGCTTCAACAGCATACGAAATAAACGAGTTAGATTCAAATCCATGCGAAACACATGATTTAACTTGAAATCAATGCGAAGTAGAAGGGTTATTTTCGAATCCATGCGAAGCAAATGGTTTGGCTTCAAATACTTGTGATATACATGATTTAGCTTCAACTGCATGCGAAACAAACGAGTTAACTTCAAATCCATGCGAAACACATGATTTAGCTTCAAACCAATGCGAAGTGGAAGGCTTACCTTCGATTCCATGCGAAACATACGATATAGCTTCAAATACTTGTGATATACATGGTTCAGCTTCAACTGCATGCGAAACAAACGAGTTAGCTTCAAATCCATGCGAAACACATGATTTAGCTTCAAATCAATGCGAAGTAGGAGGCTTATCTTCGAATCCATGCGAAACAAATGGTTTAGCTTCAAATACTTGTGATATACATGATTTAGCTTCAACAGCATGCGAAACAAAAGAGTTATCTTCAAATCCAAGCGAAACACATGATTTAGCTTCAAATTAATGCGAAGTAGATGGATTATCTTCGAATGCATGCGACAAATGATTTAGCTTCAAATACTTGTGATGTACATGATTTAGCTTCAACTGCATGCGAAAAAAACGTGTGTTGCTTCAAATCCATGCGAAACACCTGATTTAGCTTCAAATCAATGCGAATTAGAAGGGTTATCTTCGAATCCATGAGAAACATATGATATAGCTTCAAATACTTGTGATATACATGATTTAGATTCAACAGCATGCGAAACAAACGAGTTAGATTCAAATCCGTGCGAAACACATGATTTAGCTTCAAATCAATGCGAAGTAGAAGGCTTATCTTCGAATCCATGCGAAACAATTGGATTAGCTTCATATACTTGTGTTATACATGATTTAGCTTCAACAGCATGCGAAATAAACGAGTTAACTTCAAGTCCAAGCGAAAAACATGATTTATCTTCAAATCAATGCTAAGTAGAAAGCTTAGCTTCAAATCCATGGGATTCAAATGGTTTAGCTTCAAATACTTGTGATATACAGGATTCAGCTTCAACTGCATGCGAAACAAACGAGTTAGCTTCAAATCCATGCGAAACACATGATTTAGATTAAAATCAATGCGAAGTAGAATTCTTATCTTCGAATAAATGCGAAACAAATGATATAGCTTCAAATACTTGTGATATACATGATTTAGTTCCAACAGCATGCGAAACAAACGAGTTAGATTCAAATCCATGCGAAACACATGATTTATCTTCAAATCAATGCGAAGTAGGAGGCTTATCTTCGAATCCATGCGAAACATATGATATAGCTTCAAATACTTGTGATATACATGATTTAGCTTCAACAGCATGCGAAATAAACGAGTTAACTTCAAGTCCAAGCGAAAAACATGATTTATCTTCAAATCAATGCTAAGTAGAAAGCTTAGCTTCAAATCCATGGGAATCAAATGGTTTAGCTTCAAATACTTGTGATATACATGATTCAGCTTCAACTGCATGCGAAACAAACGAGTTAGCTTCAAATCCATGCGAAACACATGATTTAGATTAAAATCAATGCGAAGTAGAAGGCTTATCTTCGAATAAATGCGAAACAAATGATATAGCTTCAAATACTTGTGATATACATGATTTAGTTCCAACAGCATGCGAAACAAACGAGTTAGATTCAAATCCATGCGAAACACATGATTTATCTTCAAATCAATGCGAAGTAGAAGGCTTATCTTCGAAACCATGCGAAACAAATGGATTAGCTTCATATACTTGTGATATACATGATTTAGCTTCAACAGCATGCGAAATAAAGGAGTTAGCTTCAAACCCATGCGAAACACATGATTTAGCTTCAAATCAATGCGAAGAAGAAGGGTTATCTTCGAATCCATGCGAAACGAATAGATTAGCTTCAAATACCTGTGATATTCATGATTCAGCTTCAACTGCATGCGAAACAAACCAGTTAGCTTAAAATCCATGCGAAACACATGATTTAGCATCAAGTCAACGCGAAGTTGATGGCTTATGTTAGAATCCATGCGAAACAATTGGATTAGCTTCATATACTTGTGTTATACATGATTTAGCTTCAACAGCATGCGAAATAAACGAGTTAGATTCAAATCCATACGAAACACATGATTTAACATCAAATCAATGCGAACTAGAAGGGTTATCTTCGAATCCATGCGAAACAAATGGTTTAGCTGCAAATACTTGTGATATACATGATTTAGATTCAACAGCATGCGAAACAAACGAGTTAGCTTCAAATCCATGCGAAACACATGATTTAGCTTCAAAACAATGCGAAGTAGATGGATTATCTTCGAATCCATGCGAAACAAATGGTTTATCTTCAAATACTTGTGATATACATGATTTAGCTTTAACAGCATGCGAAACAAACGAGTTATCTTCAAATCCAATCGAAACACATGATTTAGCTTCAAATGAATGCGAAGAACATGGATTATCTTCGAATCCATGCGAAACAAATGGTTTAGCTTCAAATACTTGTGATGTACATGATTTAGCTTCAACTGCATGCGAAAAAAACGAGTTAGCTTCAAATCCATGCGAAACACATGATTTAGCTTCAAATCAATGCGAATTAGAAGGGTTATCTTCGAATCCATGCGAAACAAATGATATAGCTTCAAATACATGTGATATACATGATTTAACTTCAACAGCATGCGAAACAAACGAGTTAGATTCAAATCCATGCGAAACACATGATTTAGCTTCAAATCAATGCGAAGTAGATGGCTTATGTTAGACTCCATGCGAAACAATTGGATTAGCTTCATATACTTGTGTTATACATGATTTAGCTTCAACAGCATGCGAAATAAACGAGTTAGATTCAAATCCATGCGAAACACATGATTTAACTTCAAATCAATGCGAACTAGAAGGGTTATCTTCGAATCCATGCGAAACAAATGGTTTAGCTGCAAATACTTGTGATATACATGATTTAGATTCAACAGCATGCGAAACAAACGAGTTAGCTTCAAATCCATGCGAGACACATGATTTAGCTTCAAAACAATGCGAAGTAGATGGATTATCTTCGACTCCATGCGAAACAAATGGTTTATCTTGAAATACTTGTGATATACATGATTTAGCTTTAACAGCATGCGAAACAAACGAGTTAGCTTCAAATCCATGCGAAACACATGATTTAGCATCTAATCAATGCGAAGTAGAAGGCTGATTTTCGAATCCATGCGAAGCAAATGGTTTGGCTTCAAATACTTGTGATATACATGATTTAGCTTCAACTGCATGCGAAACAAACGAGTTAACTTCAAATCCATGCGAAACACATGACTTAGCTTCAAATGAATGCGAAGAACATGGATTATCTTCGAATCCATGCGAAACAAATGGTTTAGCTTCAAATACTTGTGATGTACATGATTTAGCTTCAACTGCATGCGAAAAAACCGAGTTAGCTTCAAATCGATGCGAAACACATGATTTTGCATCTAATCAATGCGAAGTGGAAGGATTACCTTCGAATCCATGCGAAACATATGATATAGCTTCAAATACTTGTGATATACACGATGTAGCTTCAACAGCATGCGAAACAAACGAGTTAGATTCAAATCCATGCGAAACACATGATTTAGCTTCAAATCAATGCGAAGTAGAAGGCTTATGTTCGAATCCATGCGAAACTATTGGATTAGCTTCATATACTTGCGATATACATGATTTAGCTTCAACAGCATGCGAAATAAACGAGTTAGATTCAAATCCATGCGAAACACATGATTTAACTTCAAATCAATGCGAAGTAGAAGTTTTTTCTTCGAATCCATGCGAAACAAATGGTTTAGCTGCAAATACTTGTGATATACATGATTTAGCTTCAACTGCATGCGAAACAAACGAGTTAACTTCAAATCCATGCGAAACACATGATTTAGCTTCAAACCAATGCGAAGTGGAAGGCTTACCTTCGATTCCATGCGAAACATACGATATAGCTTCAAATACTTGTGATATACATGGTTCAGCTTCAACTGCATGCGAAACAAACGAGTTAGCTTCAAATCCATGCGAAACACATGATTTAGCTTCAAATTAATGCGAAGTAGAAAGCTTAGCTTCAAATCCATGGGATTCAAATGGTTTAGCTTCAAATACTTGTGATATACAGGATTCAGCTTCAACTGCATGCGAAACAAACGAGTTAGCTTCAAATCCATGCGAAACACATGATTTAGATTAAAATCAATGCGAAGTAGAATTCTTATCTTCGAATAAATGCGAAACAAATGATATAGCTTCAAATACTTGTGATATACATGATTTAGTTCCAACAGCATGCGAAACAAACGAGTTAGATTCAAATCCATGCGAAACACATGATTTATCTTCAAATCAATGCGAAGTAGAAGGCTTATCTTCGAATAAATGCGAAACAAATGATATAGCTTCAAATACTTGTGATATACATGATTTAGTTCCAACAGCATGCGAAACAAACGAGTTAGATTCAAATCCATGCGAAACACATGATTTATCTTCAAATCAATGCGAAGTAGAAGGCTTATCTTCGAAACCATGCGAAACAAATGGATTAGCTTCATATACTTGTGATATACATGATTTAGCTTCAACAGCATGCGAAATAAAGGAGTTGGCTTCAAACCCATGCGAAACACATGATTTAGCTTCAAATCAATGCGAAGAAGAAGGGTTATCTTCGAATCCATGCGAAACGAATAGATTAGCTTCAAATACCTGTGATATTCATGATTCAGCTTCAACTGCATGCGAAACAAACCAGTTAGCTTAAAATCCATGCGAAACACATGATTTAGCATCAAGTCAACGCGAAGTTGATGGCTTATGTTAGAATCCATGCGAAACAATTGGATTAGCTTCATATACTTGTGTTATACATGATTTAGCTTCAACAGCATGCGAAATAAACGAGTTAGATTCAAATCCATACGAAACACATGATTTAACATCAAATCAATGCGAACTAGAAGGGTTATCTTCGAATCCATGCGAAACAAATGGTTTAGCTGCAAATACTTGTGATATACATGATTTAGATTCAACAGCATGCGAAACAAACGAGTTAGCTTCAAATCCATGCGAAACACATGATTTAGCTTCAAAACAATGCGAAGTAGATGGATTATCTTCGAATCCATGCGAAACAAATGGTTTATCTTCAAATACTTGTGATATACATGATTTAGCCTTAACAGCATGCGAAACAAACGAGTTATCTTCAAATCCAATCGAAACACATGATTTAGCTTCAAATGAATGCGAAGAACATGGATTATCTTCGAATCCATGCGAAACAAATGGTTTAGCTTCAAATACTTGTGATGTACATGATTTAGCTTCAACTGCATGCGAAAAAAACGAGTTAGCTTCAAATCCATGCGAAACACATGATTTAGCTTCAAATCAATGCGAATTAGAAGGGTTATCTTCGAATCCATGCGAAACAAATGATATAGCTTCAAATACATGTGATATACATGATTTAACTTCAACAGCATGCGAAACAAACGAGTTAGATTCAAATCCATGCGAAACACATGATTTAGCTTCAAATCAATGCGAAGTAGAAGGCTTATGTTCGAATCCATGCGAAACAATTGGATTAGCTTCATATACTTGTGTTATACATGATTTAGCTTCAACAGCATGCGAAATAAACGAGTTAGATTCAAATCCATGCGAAACACATGATTTAACTTCAAATCAATGCGAAGTAGAAGTTTTTTCTTCGAATCCATGCGAAACAAATGGTTTAGCTGCAAATACTTGTGATATACATGATTTAGCTTCAACTGCATGCGAAACAAACGAGTTAACTTCAAATCCATGCGAAACACATGATTTAGCTTCAAACCAATGCGAAGTGGAAGGCTTACCTTCGATTCCATGCGAAACATACGATATAGCTTCAAATACTTGTGATATACATGGTTCAGCTTCAACTGCATGCGAAACAAACGAGTTAGCTTCAAATCCATGCGAAACACATGATTTAGCTTCAAATCAATGCGAAGTAGGAGGCTTATCTTCGAATCCATGCGAAACAAATGGTTTAGCTTCAAATACTTGTGATATACATGATTTAGCTTCAACAGCATGCGAAACAAAAGAGTTATCTTCAAATCCAAGCGAAACACATGATTTAGCTTCAAATTAATGCGAAGTAGAAAGCTTAGCTTCAAATCCATGGGATTCAAATGGTTTAGCTTCAAATACTTGTGATATACAGGATTCAGCTTCAACTGCATGCGAAACAAACGAGTTAGCTTCAAATCCATGCGAAACACATGATTTAGATTAAAATCAATGCGAAGTAGAATTCTTATCTTCGAATAAATGCGAAACAAATGATATAGCTTCAAATATTTGTGATATACATGATTTAGTTCCAACAGCATGCGAAACAAACGAGTTAGATTCAAATCCGTGCGAAACACATGATTTAGCTTCAAATCAATGCGAAGTAAAAGGCTTATCTTCGAATCCATGCGAAACAATTGGATTAGCTTCATATACTTGTGTTATACATGATTTAGCTTCAACAGCATGCGAAATAAACGAGTTAACTTCAAGTCCAAGCGAAAAACATGATTTATCTTCAAATCAATGCTAAGTAGAAAGCTTAGCTTCAAATCCATGGGATTCAAATGGTTTAGCTTCAAATACTTGTGATATACAGGATTCAGCTTCAACTGCATGCGAAACAAACGAGTTAGCTTCAAATCCATGCGAAACACATGATTTAGATTAAAATCAATGCGAAGTAGAATTCTTATCTTCGAATAAATGCGAAACAAATGATATAGCTTCAAATACTTGTGATATACATGATTTAGTTCCAACAGCATGCGAAACAAACGAGTTAGATTCAAATCCATGCGAAACACATGATTTATCTTCAAATCAATGCGAAGTAGGAGGCTTATCTTCGAATCCATGCGAAACATATGATATAGCTTCAAATACTTGTGATATACATGATTTAGCTTCAACAGCATGCGAAATAAACGAGTTAACTTCAAGTCCAAGCGAAAAACATGATTTATCTTCAAATCAATGCTAAGTAGAAAGCTTAGCTTCAAATCCATGGGAATCAAATGGTTTAGCTTCAAATACTTGTGATATACATGATTCAGCTTCAACTGCATGCGAAACAAACGAGTTAGCTTCAAATCCATGCGAAACACATGATTTAGATTAAAATCAATGCGAAGTAGAAGGCTTATCTTCGAATAAATGCGAAACAAATGATATAGCTTCAAATACTTGTGATATACATGATTTAGTTCCAACAGCATGCGAAACAAACGAGTTAGATTCAAATCCATGCGAAACACATGATTTATCTTCAAATCAATGCGAAGTAGAAGGCTTATCTTCGAAACCATGCGAAACAAATGGATTAGCTTCATATACTTGTGATATACATGATTTAGCTTCAACAGCATGCGAAATAAAGGAGTTAGCTTCAAACCCATGCGAAACACATGATTTAGCTTCAAATCAATGCGAAGAAGAAGGGTTATCTTCGAATCCATGCGAAACGAATAGATTAGCTTCAAATACCTGTGATATTCATGATTCAGCTTCAACTGCATGCGAAACAAACCAGTTAGCTTAAAATCCATGCGAAACACATGATTTAGCATCAAGTCAACGCGAAGTTGATGGCTTATGTTAGAATCCATGCGAAACAATTGGATTAGCTTCATATACTTGTGTTATACATGATTTAGCTTCAACAGCATGCGAAATAAACGAGTTAGATTCAAATCCATACGAAACACATGATTTAACATCAAATCAATGCGAACTAGAAAGCTTAGCTTCAAATCCATGGGATTCAAATGGTTTAGCTTCAAATACTTGTGATATACAGGATTCAGCTTCAACTGCATGCGAAACAAACGAGTTAGCTTCAAATCCATGCGAAACACATGATTTAGATTAAAATCAATGCGAAGTAGAATTCTTATCTTCGAATAAATGCGAAACAAATGATATAGCTTCAAATACTTGTGATATACATGATTTAGTTCCAACAGCATGCGAAACAAACGAGTTAGATTCAAATCCATGCGAAACACATGATTTATCTTCAAATCAATGCGAAGTAGGAGGCTTATCTTCGAATCCATGCGAAACATATGATATAGCTTCAAATACTTGTGATATACATGATTTAGCTTCAACAGCATGCGAAATAAACGAGTTAACTTCAAGTCCAAGCGAAAAACATGATTTATCTTCAAATCAATGCTAAGTAGAAAGCTTAGCTTCAAATCCATGGGAATCAAATGGTTTAGCTTCAAATACTTGTGATATACATGATTCAGCTTCAACTGCATGCGAAACAAACGAGTTAGCTTCAAATCCATGCGAAACACATGATTTAGATTAAAATCAATGCGAAGTAGAAGGCTTATCTTCGAATAAATGCGAAACAAATGATATAGCTTCAAATACTTGTGATATACATGATTTAGTTCCAACAGCATGCGAAACAAACGAGTTAGATTCAAATCCATGCGAAACACATGATTTATCTTCAAATCAATGCGAAGTAGATGGCTTATCTTCGAAACCATGCGAAACAAATGGATTAGCTTCATATACTTGTGATATACATGATTTAGCTTCAACAGCATGCGAAATAAAGGAGTTAGCTTCAAACCCATGCGAAACACATGATTTAGCTTCAAATCAATGCGAAGAAGAAGGGTTATCTTCGAATCCATGCGAAACGAATAGATTAGCTTCAAATACCTGTGATATTCATGATTCAGCTTCAACTGCATGCGAAACAAACCAGTTAGCTTAAAATCCATGCGAAACACATGATTTAGCATCAAGTCAACGCGAAGTTGATGGCTTATGTTAGAATCCATGCGAAACAATTGGATTAGCTTCATATACTTGTGTTATACATGATTTAGCTTCAACAGCATGCGAAATAAACGAGTTAGATTCAAATCCATACGAAACACATGATTTAACATCAAATCAATGCGAACTAGAAGGGTTATCTTCGAATCCATGCGAAACAAATGGTTTAGCTGCAAATACTTGTGATATACATGATTTAGATTCAACAGCATGCGAAACAAACGAGTTAGCTTCAAATCCATGCGAAACACATGATTTAGCTTCAAAACAATGCGAAGTAGATGGATTATCTTCGAATCCATGCGAAACAAATGGTTTATCTTCAAATACTTGTGATATACATGATTTAGCTTTAACAGCATGCGAAACAAACGAGTTATCTTCAAATCCAATCGAAACACATGATTTAGCTTCAAATGAATGCGAAGAACATGGATTATCTTCGAATCCATGCGAAACAAATGGTTTAGCTTCAAATACTTGTGATGTACATGATTTAGCTTCAACTGCATGCGAAAAAAACGAGTTAGCTTCAAATCCATGCGAAACACATGATTTAGATTAAAATCAATGCGAAGTAGAATTCTTATCTTCGAATAAATGCGAAACAAATGATATAGCTTCAAATACTTGTGATATACATGATTTAGTTCCAACAGCATGCGAAACAAACGAGTTAGATTCAAATCCATGCGAAACACATGATTTATCTTCAAATCAATGCGAAGTAGGAGGCTTATCTTCGAATCCATGCGAAACATATGATATAGCTTCAAATACTTGTGATATACATGATTTAGCTTCAACAGCATGCGAAATAAACGAGTTAACTTCAAGTCCAAGCGAAAAACATGATTTATCTTCAAATCAATGCTAAGTAGAAAGCTTAGCTTCAAATCCATGGGAATCAAATGGTTTAGCTTCAAATACTTGTGATATACATGATTCAGCTTCAACTGCATGCGAAACAAACGAGTTAGCTTCAAATCCATGCGAAACACATGATTTAGATTAAAATCAATGCGAAGTAGAAGGCTTATCTTCGAATAAATGCGAAACAAATGATATAGCTTCAAATACTTGTGATATACATGATTTAGTTCCAACAGCATGCGAAACAAACGAGTTAGCTTCAAATCCATGCGAAACACATGATTTAGCTTCAAAACAATGCGAAGTAGATGGATTATCTTCGACTCCATGCGAAACAAATGGTTTATCTTGAAATACTTGTGATATACATGATTTAGCTTTAACAGCATGCGAAACAAACGAGTTAGCTTCAAATCCATGCGAAACACATGATTTAGCATCTAATCAATGCGAAGTAGAAGGCTGATTTTCGAATCCATGCGAAGCAAATGGTTTGGCTTCAAATACTTGTGATATACATGATTTAGCTTCAACTGCATGCGAAACAAACGAGTTAACTTCAAATCCATGCGAAACACATGACTTAGCTTCAAATGAATGCGAAGAACATGGATTATCTTCGAATCCATGCGAAACAAATGGTTTAGCTTCAAATACTTGTGATGTACATGATTTAGCTTCAACTGCATGCGAAAAAACCGAGTTAGCTTCAAATCGATGCGAAACACATGATTTTGCATCTAATCAATGCGAAGTGGAAGGCTTACCTTCGAATCCATGCGAAACATATGATATAGCTTCAAATACTTGTGATATACACGATGTAGCTTCAACAGCATGCGAAACAAACGAGTTAGATTCAAATCCATGCGAAACACATGATTTAGCTTCAAATCAATGCGAAGTAGAAGGCTTATGTTCGAATCCATGCGAAACTATTGGATTAGCTTCATATACTTGCGATATACATGATTTAGCTTCAACAGCATGCGAAATAACCGAGTTAGATTCAAATCCATGCGAAACACATGATTTAACTTCAAATCAATGCGAAGTAGAAGTTTTTTCTTCGAATCCATGCGAAACAAATGGTTTAGCTGCAAATACTTGTGATATACATGATTTAGCTTCAACTGCATGCGAAACAAACGAGTTAACTTCAAATCCATGCGAAAGACATGATTTAGCTTCAAATCAATGTGAAGTAGAAGGCTTACCTTCGAATCCATGCGAAACGAATAGTTTAGCTTCAAATACTAGTGATATACATGGTTCAGCTTCAACTGCATGCGAAACAAACGAGTTAGCTTCAAATCCATGCGAAACACATGATTTAGCTTCAAATCAATGCGAAGTAGGAGGCTTATCTTCGAATCCATGCGAAACAAATGGTTTAGCTTCAAATACTTGTGATATACATGATTTAGCTTCAACAGCATGCGAAACAAACGAGTTATCTTCAAATCCAATCCAAACACATGATTTAGCTTCAAATGAATGCGAAGAACATGGATTATCTTCGTATCCACGCGAAACAAATGGTTTAGCTTCAAATACTTGTGATGTACATGATGTAGCTTCAACTGCATGCGAAAAAAACGAGTTAGCTTCAAATCCATGCGAAACACATGATTTAGCTTCAAATCAATGCGAATTAGAAGGGTTATCTTCGAATCCATGCGAAACATATGATATAGCTTCAAATACTTGTGATATACATGATTTAGATTCAACAGCATGCGAAACAAACGAGTTAGCTTCAAATCCATGCGAAACACATGATTTAGCTTCAAATCAATGCGAAGTAGGAGGCTTATCTTCGAATCCATGCGAAACATATGATATAGCTTCAAATACTTGTGATATACATGATTTAGCTTTAACAGCATGCGAAACAAACGAGTTATCTTCAAATCCAATCGAAACACATGATTTAGCATCAAATGAATGCGAAGAACATGGATTATCTTCGAATCCATGCGAAACAAATGGTTGAGCTTCAATTACTTGTGATGTACATGATTTAGCTTCAACTGCATGCGAAACAAACGAGTTGACATCAAATCCATGCGAAACACATGATTTAGCTTCAAATCAATGCGAAGAAGAAGGGTTACCTTCGAATCCATGCGAAACGAATAGATTAGCTTCAAATACCTGTGATATTCATGATTTAGCTTCAACTGCATGCGAAACAAACCAGTTAGCTTAAAATCCATGCGAAACACATGATTTAGCATCAAGTCAACGCGAAGTTGATGGCTTATGTTAGAATCCATGCGAAACAATTGGATTAGCTTCATATACTTGTGTTATACATGATTTAGCTTCAACAGCATGCGAAATAAACGAGTTAGATTCAAATCCATACGAAACACATGATTTAACATCAAATCAATGCGAACTAGAAGGGTTATCTTCGAATCCATGCGAAACAAATGGTTTAGCTGCAAATACTTGTGATATACATGATTTAGATTCAACAGCATGCGAAACAAACGAGTTAGCTTCAAATCCATGCGAAACACATGATTTAGCTTCAAAACAATGCGAAGTAGATGGATTATCTTCGAATCCATGCGAAACAAATGGTTTATCTTCAAATACTTGTGATATACATGATTTAGCTTTAACAGCATGCGAAACAAACGAGTTATCTTCAAATCCAATCGAAACACATGATTTAGCTTCAAATGAATGCGAAGAACATGGATTATCTTCGAATCCATGCGAAACAAATGGTTTAGCTTCAAATACTTGTGATGTACATGATTTAGCTTCAACTGCATGCGAAAAAAACGAGTTAGCTTCAAATCCATGCGAAACACATGATTTATCTTCAAATCAATGCGAAGTAGATGGCTTATCTTCGAAACCATGCGAAACAAATGGATTAGCTTCATATACTTGTGATATACATGATTTAGCTTCAACAGCATGCGAAATAAAGGAGTTAGCTTCAAACCCATGCGAAACACATGATTTAGCTTCAAATCAATGCGAAGAAGAAGGGTTATCTTCGAATCCATGCGAATCGAATAGATTAGCTTCAAATACCTGTGATATTCATGATTCAGCTTCAACAGCATGCGAAACAAACGAGTTAGCTTCAAATCCATGCGAGACACATGATTTAGCTTCAAAACAATGCGAAGTAGATGGATTATCTTCGACTCCATGCGAAACAATTGGTTTATCTTGAAATACTTGTGATATACATGATTTAGCTTTAACAGCATGCGAAACAAACGAGTTAGCTTCAAATCCATGCGAAACACATGATTTAGCATCTAATCAATGCGAAGTAGAAGGCTGATTTTCGAATCCATGCGAAGCAAATGGTTTGGCTTCAAATACTTGTGATATACATGATTTAGCTTCAACTGCATGCGAAACAAACGAGTTAACTTCAAATCCATGCGAAACACATGACTTAGCTTCAAATGAATGCGAAGAACATGGATTATCTTCGAATCCATGCGAAACAAATGGTTTAGCTTCAAATACTTGTGATGTACATGATTTAGCTTCAACTGCATGCGAAAAAACCGAGTTAGCTTCAAATCGATGCGAAACACATGATTTTGCATCTAATCAATGCGAAGTGGAAGGCTTACCTTCGAATCCATGCGAAACATATGATATAGCTTCAAATACTTGTGATATACACGATGTAGCTTCAACAGCATGCGAAACAAACGAGTTAGATTCAAATCCATGCGAAACACATGATTTAGCTTCAAATCAATGCGAAGTAGAAGGCTTATGTTCGAATCCATGCGAAACTATTGGATTAGCTTCATATACTTGCGATATACATGATTTAGCTTCAACAGCATGCGAAATAAACGAGTTAGATTCAAATCCATGCGAAACACATGATTTAACTTCAAATCAATGCGAAGTAGAAGTTTTTTCTTCGAATCCATGCGAAACAAATGGTTTAGCTGCAAATACTTGTGATATACATGATTCAGCTTCAACTGCATGCGAAACAAACGAGTTAGCTTCAAATCCATGCGAAACACATGATTTAGATTAAAATCAATGCGAAGTAGAATTCTTATCTTCGAATAAATGCGAAACAAATGATATAGCTTCAAATACTTGTGATATACATGATTTAGTTCCAACAGCATGCGAAACAAACGAGTTAGATTCAAATCCATGCGAAACACATGATTTATCTTCAAATCAATGCGAAGTAGGAGGCTTATCTTCGAATCCATGCGAAACATATGATATAGCTTCAAATACTTGTGATATACATGATTTAGCTTCAACAGCATGCGAAATAAACGAGTTAACTTCAAGTCCAAGCGAAAAACATGATTTATCTTCAAATCAATGCTAAGTAGAAAGCTTAGCTTCAAATCCATGGGAATCAAATGGTTTAGCTTCAAATACTTGTGATATACATGATTCAGCTTCAACTGCATGCGAAACAAACGAGTTAGCTTCAAATCCATGCGAAACACATGATTTAGATTAAAATCAATGCGAAGTAGAAGGCTTATCTTCGAATAAATGCGAAACAAATGATATAGCTTCAAATACTTGTGATATACATGATTTAGTTCCAACAGCATGCGAAACAAACGAGTTAGATTCAAATCCATGCGAAACACATGATTTATCTTCAAATCAATGCGAAGTAGATGGCTTATCTTCGAAACCATGCGAAACAAATGGATTAGCTTCATATACTTGTGATATACATGATTTAGCTTCAACAGCATGCGAAATAAAGGAGTTAGCTTCAAACCCATGCGAAACACATGATTTAGCTTCAAATCAATGCGAAGTAGATGGATTATCTTCGAATGCATGCGACAAATGGTTTAGCTTCAAATACTTGTGATGTACATGATTTAGCTTCAACTGCATGCGAAAAAAAACGAGTTAGCTTCAAATCCATGCGAAACACATGATTTAGCTTCAAATCAATGCGAAGAAGAAGGGTTATCTTCGAATCCATGCGAAACGAATAGATTAGCTTCAAATACCTGTGATATTCATGATTCAGCTTCAACTGCATGCGAAACAAACCAGTTAGCTTAAAATCCATGCGAAACACATGATTTAGCATCAAGTCAACGCGAAGTTGATGGCTTATGTTAGAATCCATGCGAAACAATTGGATTAGCTTCATATACTTGTGTTATACATGATTTAGCTTCAACAGCATGCGAAATAAACGAGTTAGATTCAAATCCATACGAAACACATGATTTAACATCAAATCAATGCGAACTAGAAGGGTTATCTTCGAATCCATGCGAAACAAATGGTTTAGCTGCAAATACTTGTGATATACATGATTTAGATTCAACAGCATGCGAAACAAACGAGTTAGCTTCAAATCCATGCGAAACACATGATTTAGCTTCAAAACAATGCGAAGTAGATGGATTATCTTCGAATCCATGCGAAACAAATGGTTTATCTTCAAATACTTGTGATATACATGATTTAGCTTTAACAGCATGCGAAACAAACGAGTTATCTTCAAATCCAATCGAAACACATGATTTAGCTTCAAATGAATGCGAAGAACATGGATTATCTTCGAATCCATGCGAAACAAATGGTTTAGCTTCAAATACTTGTGATGTACATGATTTAGCTTCAACTGCATGCGAAAAAAACGAGTTAGCTTCAAATCCATGCGAAACACATGATTTAGCTTCAAATCAATGCGAATTAGAAGGGTTATCTTCGAATCCATGCGAAACAAATGATATAGCTTCAAATACATGTGATATACATGATTTAACTTCAACAGCATGCGAAACAAACGAGTTAGATTCAAATCCATGCGAAACACATGATTTAGCTTCAAATCAATGCGAAGTAGAAGGCTTATGTTAGACTCCATGCGAAACAATTGGATTAGCTTCATATACTTGTGTTATACATGATTTAGCTTCAACAGCATGCGAAATAAACGAGTTAGATTCAAATCCATGCGAAACACATGATTTAACTTCAAATCAATGCGAACTAGAAGGGTTATCTTCGAATCCATGCGAAACAAATGGTTTAGCTGCAAATACTTGTGATATACATGATTTAGATTCAACAGCATGCGAAACAAACGAGTTAGCTTCAAATCCATGCGAGACACATGATTTAGCTTCAAAACAATGCGAAGTAGATGGATTATCTTCGACTCCATGCGAAACAATTGGTTTATCTTGAAATACTTGTGATATACATGATTTAGCTTTAACAGCATGCGAAACAAACGAGTTAGCTTCAAATCCATGCGAAACACATGATTTAGCATCTAATCAATGCGAAGTAGAAGGCTGATTTTCGAATCCATGCGAAGCAAATGGTTTGGCTTCAAATACTTGTGATATACATGATTTAGCTTCAACTGCATGCGAAACAAACGAGTTAACTTCAAATCCATGCGAAACACATGACTTAGCTTCAAATGAATGCGAAGAACATGGATTATCTTCGAATCCATGCGAAACAAATGGTTTAGCTTCAAATACTTGTGATGTACATGATTTAGCTTCAACTGCATGCGAAAAAACCGAGTTAGCTTCAAATCGATGCGAAACACATGATTTTGCATCTAATCAATGCGAAGTGGAAGGCTTACCTTCGAATCCATGCGAAACATATGATATAGCTTCAAATACTTGTGATATACACGATGTAGCTTCAACAGCATGCGAAACAAACGAGTTAGATTCAAATCCATGCGAAACACATGATTTAGCTTCAAATCAATGCGAAGTAGAAGGCTTATGTTCGAATCCATGCGAAACTATTGGATTAGCTTCATATACTTGCGATATACATGATTTAGCTTCAACAGCATGCGAAATAAACGAGTTAGATTCAAATCCATGCGAAACACATGATTTAACTTCAAATCAATGCGAAGTAGAAGTTTTTTCTTCGAATCCATGCGAAACAAATGGTTTAGCTGCAAATACTTGTGATATACATGATTTAGCTTCAACTGCATGCGAAACAAACGAGTTAACTTCAAATCCATGCGAAAGACATGATTTAGCTTCAAATCAATGTGAAGTGGAAGGCTTACCTTCGAATCCATGCGAAACGAATAGTTTAGCTTCAAATACTAGTGATATACATGGTTCAGCTTCAACTGCATGCGAAACAAACGAGTTAGCTTCAAATCCATGCGAAACACATGATTTAGCTTCAAATCAATGCGAAGTAGGAGGCTTATCTTCGAATCCATGCGAAACAAATGGTTTAGCTTCAAATACTTGTGATATACATGATTTAGCTTCAACAGCATGCGAAACAAACGAGTTATCTTCAAATCCAATCCAAACACATGATTTAGCTTCAAATGAATGCGAAGAACATGGATTATCTTCGTATCCACGCGAAACAAATGGTTTAGCTTCAAATACTTGTGATGTACATGATGTAGCTTCAACTGCATGCGAAAAAAACGAGTTAGCTTCAAATCCATGCGAAACACATGATTTAGCTTCAAATCAATGCGAATTAGAAGGGTTATCTTCGAATCCATGCGAAACATATGATATAGCTTCAAATACTTGTGATATACATGATTTAGATTCAACAGCATGCGAAACAAACGAGTTAGCTTCAAATCCATGCGAAACACATGATTTAGCTTCAAAACAATGCGAAGTAGATGGATTATCTTCGAATCCATGCGAAACAAATGGTTTATCTTCAAATACTTGTGATATACATGATTTAGCTTTAACAGCATGCGAAACAAACGAGTTATCTTCAAATCCAATCGAAACACATGATTTAGCATCAAATGAATGCGAAGAACATGGATTATCTTCGAATCCATGCGAAACAAATGGTTGAGCTTCAATTACTTGTGATGTACATGATTTAGCTTCAACTGCATGCGAAACAATCGAGTTGACATCAAATCCATGCGAAACACATGATTTAGCTTCAAATCAATGCGAAGTGGAAGGCTTACCTTCGAATCCATGCGAAACATATGATATAGCTTCAAATACTTGTGATATACACGATTTAGCTTCAACAGCATGCGAAACAAACGAGTTAGATTCAAATCCATGCGAAACACATGATTTAGCTTCAAATCAAGGCGAAGTAGAAGGCTTATGTTCGAATCCATGCGAAACAATTGGATTAGCTTCATATACTTTCGATATACATGATTTAGTTTCAACAGCATGCGAAATAAACGAGTTAGATTCAAATCGATGCGAAACACATGATTTAGCTTCAAATCAATGCGAAGTAGATGGATTATCTTCGAATGCATGCGACAAATGGTTTAGCTTCAAATACTTGTGATGTACATGATTTAGCTTCAACTGCATGCGAAAAAAACGAGTTAGCTTCAAATCCATGCGAAACACATGATTTAGCTTCAAATCAATGCGAAGTAGGAGGCTTATCTTCGAATCCATGCGAAACAAATGGTTTAGCTTCAATACTTGTGATATACATGATTTAGCTTCAACAGCATGCGAAACAAACGAGTTTAGCTTCAAATCCATGCGAAACACATGATTTAGCTTCAAATCAATGCGAATTAGAAGGGTTATCTTCGAATCCATGCAAAACATATGATATAGCTTCAAATACTTGTGATATACATGATTTAGATTCAACAGCATGCGAAACAAACGAGTTAGCTTCAAATCCATGCGAAACACATGATTTAGCTTCAAAACAATGCGAAGTAGATGGATAATCTTCGAATCCATGCGAAACAAATGGTTTATCTTCAAATACTTGTGATATACATGATTTAGCTTTAACAGCATGCGAAACAAACGAGTTATCTTCAAATCCAATCGAAACACATGATTTAGCTTCAAATGAATGCGAAGAACATGGATTATCTTCGAATCCATGCGAAACAAATGGTTGAGCTTCAAATACTTGTGATGTACATGATTTAGCTTCAACTGCATGCGAAAAAAACGAGTTAGCTTCAAATCCATGCGAAACACATGATTTATCTTCAAATCTATGCGAAGTAGAAGGCTGATTTTCGAATCCATGCGAAGCAAATGGTTTGGCTTCAAATACTTGTGATATAAATGATTTAGCTTCAACTGCATGCGAAACAAACGAGTTATCTTCAAATCCATGCGAAACACATGATTTAGCTTCAAATCAATGCGAAGTGGAAGGCTTACCTTCGAATCCATGCGAAACATATGATATAGCTTCAAATACTTGTGAAATACATGGTTCAGCTTCAACTGCATGCGAAACAAACGAGTTAGCTTCAAATCCATGCGAAACACATGATTTAACTCCAAATCAATGCGAAGTAGGAGCCTTATCTTCGAATCCATGCGAAACATATGATATAGCTTCAAATACTTGTGATATAGACGATTTAGCTTCAACAGCATGCGAAACAAACGAGTTAGATTCAATTCCATGCGAAACACATGATTTAGCTTCAAATCAATGCGAAGTAGAAGGCTTATGTTCGAATCCATGCGAAACATATGATATAGCTTCAAATACTTGTGATATACATGATTTAGCTTCAACAGCATGCGAAACAAACGAGTTATCTTCAAAGCCAAGCGAAACACATGATTTAGCATCAAATTAATGCGAAGTAGATGGATTATCTTCGAATGCATGCGACAAATGGTTTAGCTTCAAATACTTGTGATGTACATGATTTAGCTTCAACTGCATGCGAAAAAAAGAGTTTAGCTTCAAATCCATGCGAAACACATGATTTAGCTTCAAATCAATTCGAATTAGAAGGGTTATCTTCGAATCCATGCGAAACATATGATATAGCTTCAAATACTTGTGATATACATGATTTAGATTCAACAGCATGCGAAACAAAAGAGTTATCTTCAAATCCAAGCGAAACACATGATTTAGCTTCAAATTAATGCGAAGTAGATGGATTATCTTCGAATGCATGCGACAAATGATTTAGCTTCAAATACTTGTGATGTACATGATTTAGCTTCAACTTCATGCGAAAAAAACGTGTGTAGCTTCAAATCCATGCGAAACACATGATTTAGCTTCAAATCAATGCGAATTAGAAGGGTTATCTTCGAATCCATGAGAAACATATGATATAGCTTCAAATACTTGTGATATACATGATTTAGATTCAACAGCATGCGAAACAAACGAGTTAGCTTCAAATCCATGCGAAACACATGATTAAGCTTCAAATCAATGCGAATTAGAAGGGTTATCTTCGAATCCATGCGAAACATACGATATAGCTTCAAATACTTGTGATATACATGATTTAGATTCAACAGCATGCGAAACAAACGAGTTAGCTTCAAATCCATGCGAAAAACATGATTTAGCTTCAAATGAATGCGAAGAACATGGATTATCTTCGAATCCATGCGAAACAAATGGTTTAGCTTCAAATACTTGTGATGTACATGATTTAGCTTCAACTGCATGCGACAAAAACGAGTTAGCTTCAAATCCATGCGAAACACATGATTTATCTTCAAATCAATGCGAAGTAGAAGGCTGATTTTCGAATCCATGCGAATCAAATGGTTTGGCTTGAAATACTTGTGATATACATGATTTAGCTTGAACTGCATGCGAAACAAACGAGTTAACTTCAAATCCATGCGAAACACATGATTTAGCTTCAAATCAATGCGAAGTGGAAGGCTTACCTTCGAATCCATGCGAAACATATGATATAGCTTCAAATACTTGTGATATACACGATTTAGCTTCAACAGCATGCGAAACAACCGAGTTAGATTCAAATCCATGCGAAACACATGATTTAGCTTCAAATCAATGCGAAGTAGAAGGCTTATGTTCGAATCCATGCGAAACAATTGGATTAGCTTCATATACTTGCGATATACATGATTTAGCTTCAACAACATGCGAAATAAACGAGTTAGATTCAAATCGATGCGAAACACATGATTTAGCTTCAAATCAATGCGAAGTAGATGGATTATCTTCGAATGCACGCGACAAATGGTTTAGCTTCAAATACTTGTGATGTACATGATTTAGCTTCAACTGCATGCGAAAAAAACGAGTTAGCTTCAAATCCATGCGAAACACATGATTTAGCTTCAAATCAATGCGAAGTAGGGGGCTTATCTTCGAA
Organism: Megalopta genalis; assembly: GCF_051020955.1. NCBI lineage: Eukaryota > Metazoa > Arthropoda > Insecta > Hymenoptera > Halictidae > Megalopta > Megalopta genalis. The sequence continues at coordinate 152,558 of NW_027476214.1, read as the reverse complement.
TCCATGCGAAACAAATGGTTTAGCTTCAAATACTTGTGATATACATGATTTAGCTTCAACAGAATGCGAAACAAACGAGTTATCTTCAAATCCAAGCGAAACACATGATTTAGCTTCAAATTAATGCGAAGTAGATAGATTATCTTCGAATGCATGCGACAAATGGTTTAGCTTCAAATACTTGTGATGTACATGATTTAGATTCAACTGCATGCGAAAAAAACGAGTTTAGCTTCAAATCCATGCGAAACACATGATTTAGCTTCAAATCAATGCGAATTAGAAGGGTTATCTTCGAATCCATGCGAAACAAATGGTTTATCTTCAAATACTTGTGATATACATGATTTAGCTTTAACAGCATGCGAAACAAACGAGTTATCTTCAAATCCAATCGAAACACATGATTTAGCTTCAAATGAATGCGAAGAACATGGATTATCTTCGAATCCATGCGAAACAAATGGTTGAGCTTCAATTACTTGTGATGTACATGATTTAGCTTCAACTGCATGCGAAACAAACGAGTTAACTTCAAATCCATGCGAAACACATGATTTAGCTTCAAATCAATGCGAAGTGGAAGGCTTACCTTCGAATCCATGCGAAACATATGATATAGCTTCAAATACTTGTGATATACACGATTTAGCTTCAACAGCATGCGAAACAAACGAGTTAGATTCAAATCCATGCGAAACACATGATTTAGCTTCAAATCAATGCGAAGTAGAAGGCTTATGTTCGAATCCATGCGAAACAATTGGATTAGCTTCATATACTTTCGATATACATGATTTAGTTTCAACAGCATGCGAAATAAACGAGTTAGATTCAAATCGATGCGAAACACATGATTTAGCTTCAAATCAATGCGAAGTAGATGGATTATCTTCGAATGCATGCGACAAATGGTTTAGCTTCAAATACTTGTGATGTACATGATTTAGCTTCAACAGCATGCGAAACAAACGAGTTATCTTCAAATCCAAGCGAAACACATGATTTAGCTTCAAATTAATGCGAAGTAGATGGATTATCTTCGAATGCATGCGACAAATGGTTTAGCTTCAAATACTTGTGATGTACATGATTTAGCTTCAACTGCATGCGAAAAAAACGAGTTTAGCTTCAAATCCATGCGAAACACATGATTTAGCTTCAAATCAATGCGAATTAGAAGGGTTATCTTCGAATCCATGCAAAACATATCATATAGCTTCAAATACTTGTGATATACATGATTTAGATTCAACAGCATGCGAAACAAACGAGTTAGCTTCAAATCCATGCGAAACACATGATTTAGCTTCAAAACAATGCGAAGTAGATGGATTATCTTCGAATCCATGCGAAACAAATGGTTTATCTTCAAATACTTGTGATATACATGATTTAGCTTTAACAGCATGCGAAACAAACGAGTTATCTTCAAATCCAATCGAAACACATGATTTAGCTTCAAATGAATGCGAAGAACATGGATTATCTTCGAATCCATGCGAAACAAATGGTTGAGCTTCAAATACTTGTGATGTACATGATTTAGCTTCAACTGCATGCGAAAAAAACGAGTTAACTTCAAATCCATGCGAAACACATGATTTATCTTCAAATCTATGCGAAGTAGAAGGCTGATTTTCGAATCCATGCGAAGCAAATGGTTTGGCTTCAAATACTTGTGATATAAATGATTTAGCTTCAACTGCATGCGAAACAAACGAGTTAACTTCAAATCCATGCGAAACACATGATTTAGCTTCAAATCAATGCGAAGTGGAAGGCTTACCTTCGAATCCATGCGAAACATATGATATAGCTTCAAATACTTGTGAAATACATGGTTCAGCTTCAACTGCATGCGAAACAAACGAGTTAGCTTCAAATCCATGCGAAACACATGATTTAACTCCAAATCAATGCGAAGTAGGAGCCTTATCTTCGAATCCATGCGAAACATATGATATAGCTTCAAATACTTGTGATATAGACGATTTAGCTTCAACAGCATGCGAAACAAACGAGTTAGATTCAATTCCATGCGAAACACATGATTTAGCTTCAAATCAATGCGAAGTAGAAGGCTTATGTTCGAATCCATGCGAAACATATGATATAGCTTCAAATACTTGTGATATACATGATTTAGCTTCAACAGCATGCGAAACAAACGAGTTATCTTCAAAGCCAAGCGAAACACATGATTTAGCATCAAATTAATGCGAAGTAGATGGATTATCTTCGAATGCATGCGACAAATGGTTTAGCTTCAAATACTTGTGATGTACATGATTTAGCTTCAACTGCATGCGAAAAAAAGAGTTTAGCTTCAAATCCATGCGAAACACATGATTTAGCTTCAAATCAATTCGAATTAGAAGGGTTATCTTCGGATCCATGCGAAACATATGATATAGCTTCAAATACTTGTGATATACATGATTTAGATTCAACAGCATGCGAAACAAAAGAGTTATCTTCAAATCCAAGCGAAACACATGATTTAGCTTCAAATTAATGCGAAGTAGATGGATTATCTTCGAATGCATGCGACAAATGATTTAGCTTCAAATACTTGTGATGTACATGATTTAGCTTCAACTTCATGCGAAAAAAACGTGTGTAGCTTCAAATCCATGCGAAACACATGATTTAGCTTCAAATCAATGCGAATTAGAAGGGTTATCTTCGAATCCATGAGAAACATATGATATAGCTTCAAATACTTGTGATATACATGATTTAGATTCAACAGCATGCGAAACAAACGAGTTAGCTTCAAATCCATGCGAAACACATGATTTAGCTTCAAATCAATGCGAATTAGAAGGGTTATCTTCGAATCCATGCGAAACATACGATATAGCTTCAAATACTTGTGATATACATGATTTAGATTCAACAGCATGCGAAACAAACGAGTTAGCTTCAAATCCATGCGAAAAACATGATTTAGCTTCAAATGAATGCGAAGAACATGGATTATCTTCGAATCCATGCGAAACAAATGGTTTAGCTTCAAATACTTGTGATGTACATGATTTAGCTTCAACTGCATGCGACAAAAACGAGTTAGCTTCAAATCCATGCGAAACACATGATTTATCTTCAAATCAATGCGAAGTAGAAGGCTGATTTTCGAATCCATGCGAATCAAATGGTTTGGCTTGAAATACTTGTGATATACATGATTTAGCTTGAACTGCATGCGAAACAAACGAGTTAACTTCAAATCCATGCGAAACACATGATTTAGCTTCAAATCAATGCGAAGTGGAAGGCTTACCTTCGAATCCATGCGAAACATATGATATAGCTTCAAATACTTGTGATATACACGATTTAGCTTCAACAGCATGCGAAACAACCGAGTTAGATTCAAATCCATGCGAAACACATGATTTAGCTTCAAATCAATGCGAAGTAGAAGGCTTATGTTCGAATCCATGCGAAACAATTGGATTAGCTTCATATACTTGCGATATACATGATTTAGCTTCAACAACATGCGAAATAAACGAGTTAGATTCAAATCGATGCGAAACACATGATTTAGCTTCAAATCAATGCGAAGTAGATGGATTATCTTCGAATGCACGCGACAAATGGTTTAGCTTCAAATACTTGTGATGTACATGATTTAGCTTCAACTGCATGCGAAAAAAACGAGTTAGCTTCAAATCCATGCGAAACACATGATTTAGCTTCAAATCAATGCGAAGTAGGGGGCTTATCTTCGAATCCATGCGAAACAAATGGTTTAGCTTCAAATACTTGTGATATACATGATTTAGCTTCAACAGCATGCGAAACAAACGAGTTATCTTCAAATCCAAGCGAAACACATGATTTAGCTTCAAATTAATGCGAAGTAGATAGATTATCTTCGAATGCATGCGACAAATGGTTTAGCTTCAAATACTTGTGATGTACATGATTTAGATTCAACTGCATGCGAAAAAAACGAGTTTAGCTTCAAATCCATGCGAAACACATGATTTAGGTTCAAATCAATGCGAATTAGAAGGGTTATCTTCGAATCCATGCGAAACAAATGGTTTATCTTCAAATACTTGTGATATACATGATTTAGCTTTAACAGCATGCGAAACAAACGAGTTATCTTCAAATCCAATCGAAACACATGATTTAGCTTCAAATGAATGCGAAGAACATGGATTATCTTCGAATCCATGCGAAACAAATGGTTGAGCTTCAATTACTTGTGATGTACATGATTTAGCTTCAACTGCATGCGAAACAAACGAGTTAACTTCAAATCCATGCGAAACACATGATTTAGCTTCAAATCAATGCGAAGTGGAAGGCTTACCTTCGAATCCATGCGAAACATATGATATAGCTTCAAATACTTGTGATATACACGATTTAGCTTCAACAGCATGCGAAACAAACGAGTTAGATTCAAATCCATGCGAAACACATGATTTAGCTTCAAATCAATGCGAAGTAGAAGGCTTATGTTCGAATCCATGCGAAACAATTGGATTAGCTTCATATACTTTCGATATACATGCTTTAGCTTCAACAGCATGCGAAATAAACGAGTTAGATTCAAATCGATGCGAAACACATGATTTAGCTTCAAATCAATGCGAAGTAGATGGATTATCTTCGAATGCATCCGACAAATGGTTTAGCTTCAAATACTTGTGATGTACATGATTTAGCTTCAACTGCATGCGAAAAAAACGAGTTAGCTTCAAATCCATGCGAAACACATGATTTAGCTTCAAATCAATGCGAAGTAGGAGGCTTATCTTCGAATCCATGCGAAACAAATGGTTTAGCTTCAAATACTTGTGATATACATGATTTAGCTTCAACAGCATGCGAAACAAACGAGTTATCTTCAAATCCAAGCGAAACACATGATTTAGCTTCAAATTAATGCGAAGTAGATGGATTATCTTCGAATGCATGCGACAAATGGTTTAGCTTCAAATACTTGTGATGTACATGATTTAGCTTCAACTGCATGCGAAAAAAACGAGTTTAGCTTCAAATCCATGCGAAACACATGATTTAGCTTCAAATCAATGCGAAGTAGATGGATTATCTTCGAATGCATGCGACAAATGGTTTAGCTTCAAATACTTGTGATGTACATGATTTAGCTTCAACTGCATGCGAAAAAAACGAGTTAGCTTCAAATCCATGCGAAACACATGATATATCTTCAAATCAATGCGAAGTAGAAGGCTGATTTTCGAATCCATGCGAATCAAATGGTTTGGCTTGAAATACTTGTGATATACATGATTTAGCTTGAACTGCATGCGAAACAAACGAGTTAACTTCAAATCCATGCGAAACACATGATTTAGCTTCAAATCAATGCGAAGTGGAAGGCTTACCTTCGAATCCATGCGAAACATATGATATAGCTTCAAATACTTGTGATATACACGATTTAGCTTCAACAGCATGCGAAACAACCGAGTTAGATTCAAATCCATGCGAAACACATGATTTAGCTTCAAATCAATGCGAAGTAGAAGGCTTATGTTCGAATCCATGCGAAACAATTGGATTAGCTTCATATACTTGCGATATACATGATTTAGCTTCAACAACATGCGAAATAAACGAGTTAGATTCAAATCGATGCGAAACACATGATTTAGCTTCAAATCAATGCGAAGTAGATGGATTATCTTCGAATGCATGCGACAAATGGTTTAGCTTCAAATACTTGTGATGTACATGATTTAGCTTCAACTGCATGCGAAAAAAACGAGTTAGCTTCAAATCCATGCGAAACACATGATTTAGCTTCAAATCAATGCGTAGTAGGGGGCTTATCTTCGAATCCATGCGAAACAAATGGTTTAGCTTCAAATACTTGTGATATACATGATTTAGCTTCAACAGCATGCGAAACAAACGAGTTATCTTCAAATCCAAGCGAAACACATGATTTAGCTTCAAATTAATGCGAAGTATATAGATTATCTTCGAATGCATGCGACAAATGGTTTAGCTTCAAATACTTGTGATGTACATGATTTAGATTCAACTGCATGCGAAAAAAACGAGTTTAGCTTCAAATCCATGCGAAACACATGATTTAGCTTCAAATCAATGCGAATTAGAAGGGTTATCTTCGAATCCATGCGAAACAAATGGTTTATCTTCAAATACTTGTGATATACATGATTTAGCTTTAACAGCATGCGAAACAAACGAGTTATCTTCAAATCCAATCGAAACACATGATTTAGCTTCAAATGAATGCGAAGAACATGGATTATCTTCGAATCCATGCGAAACAAATGGTTGAGCTTCAATTACTTGTGATGTACATGATTTAGCTTCAACTGCATGCGAAACAAACGAGTTAACTTCAAATCCATGCGAAACACATGATTTAGCTTCAAATCAATGCGAAGTGGAAGTCTTACCTTCGAATCCATGCGAAACATATGATATAGCTTCAAATACTTGTGATATACACGATTTAGCTTCAACAGCATGCGAAACAAACGAGTTAGATTCAAATCCATGCGAAACACATGATTTAGCTTCAAATCAATGCGAAGTAGAAGGCTTATGTTCGAATCCATGCGAAACAATTGGATTAGCTTCATATACTTTCGATATACATGATTTAGCTTCAACAGCATGCGAAATAAACGAGTTAGATTCAAATCGATGCGAAACACATGATTTAGCTTCAAATCAATGCGAAGTAGATGGATTATCTTCGAATGCATGCGACAAATGGTTTAGCTTCAAATACTTGTGATGTACATGATTTAGCTTCAACTGCATGCGAAAAAAACGAGTTAGCTTCAAATCCATGCGAAACACATGATTTAGCTTCAAATCAATGCGAAGTAGGAGGCTTATCTTCGAATCCATGCGAAACAAATGGTTTAGCTTCAAATACTTGTGATATACATGATTTAGCTTCAACAGCATGCGAAACAAACGAGTTATCTTCAAATCCAAGCGAAACACATGATTTAGCTTCAAATTAATGCGAAGTAGATGGATTATCTTCGAATGCATGCGACAAATGGTTTAGTTTCAAATACTTGTGATGTACATGATTTAGCTTCAACTGCATGCGAAAAAAACGAGTTTAGCTTCAAATCCATGCGAAACACATGATTTAGCTTCAAATCAATGCGAATTAGAAGGGTTATCTTCGAATCCATGCGAAACATATGATATAGCTTCAAATACTTGTGATATACATGATTTAGATTCAACAGCATGCGAAACAAACGAGTTAGCTTCAAATCCATGCGAAACACATGATTTAGCTTCAAAACAATGCGAAGTAGATGGATTATCTTCGAATCCATGCGAAACAAATGGTTTATCTTCAAATACTTGTGATATACATGATTTAGCTTTAACAGCATGCGAAACAAACGAGTTATCTTCAAATCCAATCGAAACACATGATTTAGCTTCAAATGAATGCGAAGAACATGGATTATCTTCGAATCCATGCGAAACAAATGGTTGAGCTTCAAATACTTGTGATGTACATGATTTAGCTTCAACTGCATGCGAAAAAAACGAGTTAGCTTCAAATCCATGCGAAACACATGATTTATCTTCAAATCTATGCGAAGTAGAAGGCTGATTTTCGAATTCATGCGAAGCAAATGGTTTGGCTTCAAATACTTGTGATATAAATGATTTAGCTTCAACTGCATGCGAAACAAACGAGTTAACTTCAAATCCATGCGAAACACATGATTTAGCTTCAAATCAATGCGAAGTGGAAGGCTTACCTTCGAATCCATGCGAAACATATGATATAGCTTCAAATACTTGTGAAATACATGGTTCAGCTTCAACTGCATGCGAAACAAACGAGTTAGCTTCAAATCCATGCGAAACGCATGATTTAACTTCAAACCAATGCGAAGTAGGAGCCTTATTTTCGAATACATGCGAAACATATGATATAGCTTCAAATACATGTGATATAGACGATTTAGCTTCAACAGCATGCGAAACAAACGAGTTAGATTCAATTCCATGCGAAACACATGATTTAGCTTCAAATCAATGCGAAGTAGAAGGCTTATGTTCGAATCCATGCGAAACAATTGGATTAGCTTCATATACTTGCGATATACATGATTTAGCTTCAACAGCATGCGAAATAAACGAGTTAGATTCAAATCCATGCGAAACACATGATTTAACTTGAACTCAATGAGAAGTAGAAGGGTTATCTTCGAATCCATGCGAAGCAAATGGTTTGGCTTCAAATACTTGTGATATAAATGGTTTAGCTTCAACTGCATGCGAAACAAACGAGTTAACTTCAAATCCATGCGAAACACATGATTTAGCTTCAAATCAATGCGAAGTGGAAGGCTTACCGTCGAATCCATGCGAAACATATGATATAGCTTCTAATACTTGTGATATACATGGTTCAGCTTCAACTGCATGCGAAACAAACGAGTTAGCTTCAAATCCATGCGAAACACATGATTTAGCTTTAAATCAATGCGAAGTAGGAGACTTATCTTCGAATCCATGCGAAACAAATGGTTTGGCTTGAAATACTTGTGATATACATGATTTAGCTTGAACTGCATGCGAAACAAACGAGTTAACTTCAAATCCATGCGAAACACATGATTTAGCTTCAAATCAATGCGAAGTGGAAGGCTTACCTTCGAATCCATGCGAAACATATGATATAGCTTCAAATACTTGTGATATACACGATTTAGCTTCAACAGCATGCGAAACAAACGAGTTAGATTCAAATCCATGCGAAACACATGATTTAGCTTCAAATCAATGCGAAGTAGAAGGCTTATGTTCGAATCCATGCGAAACAATTGGATTAGCTTCAGATACTTGCGATATACATGATTTAGCTTCAACAACATGCGAAATAAACGAGTTAGATTCAAATCGATGCGAAACACATGATTTAGCTTAAAATCAATGCGAAGTAGATGGATTATCTTCGAATGCATGCGACAAATGGTTTAGCTTCAAATACTTGTGATGTACATGATTTAGCTTCAACTGCATGCGAAAAAAACGAGTTAGCTTCAAATCCATGCGAAACACATGATTTAGCTTCAAATCAATGCGAAGTAGGGGGCTTATCTTCGAATCCATGCGAAACAAATGGTTTAGCTTCAAATACTTGTGATATACATGATTTAGCTTCAACAGCATGCGAAACAAACGAGTTATCTTCAAATCCAAGCGAAACACATGATTTAGCTTCAAATTAATGCGAAGTAGATAGATTATCTTCGAATGCATGCGACAAATGGTTTAGCTTCAAATACTTGTGATGTACATGATTTAGATTCAACTGCATGCGAAAAAAACGAGTTTAGCTTCAAATCCATGCGAAACACATGATATAGCTTCAAATCAATGCGAATTAGAAGGGTTATCTTCGAATCCATGCGAAACAAATGGTTTATCTTCAAATACTTGTGATATACATGATTTAGCTTTAACAGCATGCGAAACAAACGAGTTATCTTCAAATCCAATCGAAACACATGATTTAGCTTCAAATGAATGCGAAGAACATGGATTATCTTCGAATCCATGCGAAACAAATGGTTGAGCTTCAATTACTTGTGATGTACATGATTTAGCTTCAACTGCATGCGAAACAAACGAGTTAGATTCAAATCCATGCGAAACACATGATTTAGCTTCAAATCAATGCGAAGTAGAAGGCTTATGTTCGAATCCATGCGAAACAATTGGATTAGCTTCATATACTTTCGATATACATGATTTAGCTTCAACAGCATGCGAAATAAACGAGTTAGATTCAAATCGATGCGAAACACATGATTTAGCTTCAAATCAATGCGAAGTAGATGGATTATCTTCGAATGCATGCGACAAATGGTTTAGCTTCAAATACTTGTGATGTACATGATTTAGCTTCAACTGCATGCGAAAAAAACGAGTTAGCTTCAAATCCATGCGAAACACATGATTTAGCTTCAAATCAATGCGAAGTAGGAGGCTTATCTTCGAATCCATGCGAAACAAATGGTTTAGCTTCAAATACTTGTGATATACATGATTTAGCTTCAACAGCATGCGAAACAAACGAGTTATCTTCAAATCCAAGCGAAACACATGATTTAGCTTCAAATTAATGCGAAGTAGATGGATTATCTTCGAATGCATGCGACAAATGGTTTAGCTTCAAATACTTGTGATGTACATGATTTAGCTTCAACTGCATGCGAAAAAAACGAGTTTAGCTTCAAATCCATGCGAAACACATGATTTAGCTTCAAATCAATGCGAATTAGAAGGGTTATCTTCGAATCCATGCGAAACATATGATATAGCTTCAAATACTTGTGATATACATGATTTAGATTCAACAGCATGCGAAACAAACGAGTTAGCTTCAAATCCATGCGAAACACATGATTTAGCTTCAAAACAATGCGAAGTAGATGGATTATCTTCGAATCCATGCGAAGCAAATGGTTTATCTTCAAATACTTGTGATATACATGATTTAGCTTTAACAGCATGCGAAACAAACGAGTTATCTTCAAATCCAATCGAAACACATGATTTAGCTTCAAATGAATGCGAAGAACATGGATTATCTTCGAATCCATGCGAAACAAATGGTTTAGCTTCAAATACTTGTGATGTACATGATTTAGCTTCAACTGCATGCGAAAAAAAACGAGTTAGCTTCAAATCCAAGCGAAACACATGATTTAGCATCTAATCAATGCGAAGTAGAAGGCTGATTTTCGAATCCATGCGAAGCAAATGGTTTGGCTTCAAATACTTGTGATACACTTGATTTAGCTTCAACAGCATGCGAAACAAACGAGTTAGCTTCAAATCCATGCGAAACACATGATTTAGCTTCAAATGAATGCGAAGAACATGGATTATCTTCGAATCCATGCGAAACAAATGGTTTAGCTTCAAATACTTGTGATATACATGGTTCAGCTTCAACTGCATGCGAAACAAACGAGTTAGCTTCAAATCCAAGCGAAACACATGATTTAGCTTCAAATCAATGCGAAGTAGGAGGCTTATCTTCGAATCCATGCGAAACAAATGGTGTAGCTTCAAATACTTGTGATATACATGATTTAGCTTCAACAGCATGCGAAACAAACGAGTTATCTTCAAAGCCAAGCGAAACACATGATTTAACTTGAAATCAATGCGAAGTAGAAGGGTTATCTTCGAATCCATGCGAAACAAATGGTTTAGCTGCAAATACTTGTGATATACATGATTTAGCTTCAACTGCATGCGAAAAAAACGAGTTTAGCTTCAAATCCATGCGAAACACATGATTTAGCTTCAAATCAATGCGAAGTGGAAGTCTTATCTTCGAATCCATGCGAAACAAATGGATTAGATTCATATACTTGTGATACACATGATTTAGCTTCAACAGCATGCGGAATAAACGAGTTAGATCCAAATCCATGCGAAACACATGATTTAGCTTCAAATCAATGCGAAGTAGAAGGGTTATCTTCGAATAAATGCGAAACAAATGATGTAGCTTCAAATACTTGTGACATACATGATTTAGTTCCAACAGCATGCGAAACAAACGAGTTGGATTCAAATCCATGCGAAACACATGATTTATCTTCAAATCAATGCGAAGTAGAAGGGTTATCTTCGAATCCATGCGAAACAAATGGTTTAGCTGCAAATACTTGCGATATACATGATTTAGCATCAACTGCATGCTAAAAAAACGAGTTAGCTTCAAATCCATGCGAAACACATGATTTAGCATCTAATCAATGCGAAGTAGAAGGCTGATTTTCGAATCCATGCGAAGCAAATGATTTCGCTTCAAATACTTGTGATACACTTGATTTAGCTTCAACAGCATGCGAAACAAACGAGTTGGATTCAAATCCATGCGAAACACATGATTTATCTTCAAATCAATGCGAAGTAGAAGGGTTATCTTCGAATCCATGCGAAACAAATGGTTTAGCTTCAAATACTTGTGATGTAGATGATTTAGCTTCAACTGCATGCGAAAAAAACGAGTTAGCTTCAAATCCATGCGAAAGACATGATTTAGCATCTAATCAATGCGAAGTAGAAGGCTGATTTTCGAATCCATGCGAAGCAAATGGTTTGGCTCCAAATACTTGTGATATACATGATTTAGCTTCAACTGCATGCGAAACAAACGAGTTAGCTTCAAATCCATGCGAAACACATGATTTAGCTTCAAATGAATGCAAAGAACATGGATTATCTTCGAATCCATGCGAAACAAATGGTTTAGCTTCAAATACTTGTGATGTACATGATTTAGCTTCAACTGCATGCGAAAAAAACGAGTTAGCTTCAAATCCATGCGAAACACATGATTTAGCATCTAATCAATGCGAAGTAGAAGGCTGATTTTCGAATCCATGCGAAGCAAATGGTTTGGCTTCAAATACTTGTGATACACTTGATTTAGCTTCAACAGCATGCGAAACAAACGAGTTAGCTTCAAATCCATGCGAAACACATGATTTAGCTTCAAATGAATGCGAAGAACATGGATTATCTTCGAATCCATGCGAAACAAATGGTTTAGCTTCAAATACTTGTGATATACATGGTTCAGCTTCAACTGCATGCGAAACAAACGAGTTAGCTTCAAATCCAAGCGAAACACATGATTTAGCTTCAAATCAATGCGAAGTAGGAGGCTTATCTTCGAATCCATGCGAAACAAATGGTGTAGCTTCAAATACTTGTGATATACATGATTTAGCTTCAACAGCATGCGAAACAAACGAGTTATCTTCAAAGCCAAGCGAAACACATGATTTAACTTGAAATCAATGCGAAGTAGAAGGGTTATCTTCGAATCCATGCGAAACAAATGGTTTAGCTGCAAATACTTGTGATATACATGATTTAGCTTCAACTGCATGCGAAAAAAACGAGTTTAGATTCAAATCCATGCGAAACACATGATTTAGCTTCAAATCAATGCGAAGTGGAAGTCTTATCTTCGAATCCATGCGAAACAAATGGATTAGATTCATATACTTGTGATACACATGATTTAGCTTCAACAGCATGCGGAATAAACGAGTTAGATCCAAATCCATGCGAAACACATGATTTAGCTTCAAATCAATGCGAAGTAGAAGGGTTATCTTCGAATAAATGCGAAACAAATGATGTAGCTTCAAATACTTGTGACATACATGATTTAGTTCCAACAGCATGCGAAACAAACGAGTTGGATTCAAATCCATGCGAAACACATGATTTATCTTCAAATCAATGCGAAGTAGAAGGGTTATCTTCGAATCCATGCGAAACAAATGGTTTAGCTGCAAATACTTGCGATATACATGATTTAGCATCAACTGCATGCTAAAAAACGAGTTAGCTTCAAATCCATGCGAAACACATGATTTAGCATCTAATCAATGCGAAGTAGAAGGCTGATTTTCGAATCCATGCGAAGCAAATGATTTCGCTTCAAATACTTGTGATACACTTGATTTAGCTTCAACAGCATGCGAAACAAACGAGTTGGATTCAAATCCATGCGAAACACATGATTTATCTTCAAATCAATGCGAAGTAGAAGGGTTATCTTCGAATCCATGCGAAACAAATGGTTTAGCTTCAAATACTTGTGATGTAGATGATTTAGCTTCAACTGCATGCGAAAAAAACGAGTTAGCTTCAAATCCATGCGAAAGACATGATTTAGCATCTAATCAATGCGAAGTAGAAGGCTGATTTTCGAATCCATGCGAAGCAAATGGTTTGGCTCCAAATACTTGTGATATACATGATTTAGCTTCAACTGCATGCGAAACAAACGAGTTAGCTTCAAATCCATGCGAAACACATGATTTAGCTTCAAATGAATGCAAAGAACATGGATTATCTTCGAATCCATGCGAAACAAATGGTTTAGCTTCAAATACTTGTGATGTACATGATTTAGCTTCAACTGCATGCGAAAAAAACGAGTTAGCTTCAAATCCATGCGAAACACATGATTTATCTTCAAATCAATGCGAAGTAGAAGGCTGATTTTCGAATCCATGCGAAACGAATAGTTTAGCTTCAAATACTTGTGATATACATGGTTCAGCTTCAACTGCATGCGAAACAAACGAGTCAGCTTCAAATCCATGCGAAACACATGATTTAGCTTCAAATCAATGCGAAGTAGGAGGCTTATCTTCGAATCCATGCGAAACAAATGGTTTAGCTTCAAATACTTGTGATATACAATGATTTAGCTTCAACAGCATGCGAAACAAACGAGTTATCTTCAAAGCCAAGCGAAACACATGATTTAGCTTCAAATTAATGCGAAGTAGATGGATTCTCTTCGAATGCATGCGACAAACGGTTTAGCTTCAAATACTTGTGATGTACATGATTTAGCTTCAACTGCATGCGAAAAAAACGAGTTTAGCTTCAAATCCATGCGAAACACATGATTTAGCTTCAAATCAATTCGAATTAGAAGGGTTATCTTCGAATCCATGCGAAACATATGATATAGCTTCAAATACTTGTGATATACATGATTTAGATTCAACAGCATGCGAAACAAACGAGTTAGCTTCAAATCCATGCGAAACACATGATTTAGCTTCAAATTAATGCGAAGTAGATGGCTTATCTTCGAATACATGCGAAACAAATGGATTAGCTTCATAAACTTGTGATATACATGATTTAGCTTCAACAGCATACGAAATAAACGAGTTAGATTCAAATCCATGCGAAACACATGATTTAACTTGAAATCAATGAGAAGTAGAAGGGTTATCTTCGAATCCATGCGAAGCAAATGGTTTGGCTTCAAATACTTGTGATATACATGATTTAGCTTCAACTGCATGCGAAACAAACGAGTTAACTTCAAATCCATGCGAAACACATGATTTAGCTTCAAATCAATGCGAAGTAGATGGATTATCTTCGAATCCATGCGTAACATATGATATAGCTTCAAATACTTGTGATATACATGATTTAGATTCAACAGCATGCGAAACAAACGAGTTAGCTTCAAATCCATGCGAAACACATGATTTAGCTTCAAATCAATGCGAAGTAGATGGATTATCTTCGAATGCATGCGACAAATGGTTTAGCTTCAAATACTTGTGATGTACATGATTTAGCTTCAACTGCATGCGAAAAAAACGAGTTTAGCTTCAAATCCATGCGAAACACATGATTTAGCTTCAAATCAATTCGAATTAGAAGGGTTATCTTCGAATCCATGCGAAACATATGATATAGCTTCAAATACTTGTGATATACATGATTTAGATTCAACAGCATGCGAAACAAACGAGTTAGCTTCAAATCCATGCGAAACACATGATTTAGCTTCAAATCAATGCGAAGTAGATGGATTATCTTCGAATCCATGCGAAACAAATGGTTTATCTTCAAATACTTGCGATATACATGATTTAACTTCAACAGCATGCGTAACAATCGAGTTAGCTTCAAATCCGTGCGAACACATGATTTAGCTTCAAATCAATGCGAAGTAGGAGGCTTATCTTCGAATCCATGCGAAACAAATGGTTTAGCTTCAAATACTTGTGATATACATGATTTAGCTTCAACAGCATGCGAAGCAAACGAGTTAGCTTCAAATCCATGCGAAACACATGATTTTGCTTCAAATTAATGCGAATTAGAAGGGTTATCTTGGAATCCATGCGAAACATATGATATAGCTTCAAATACTTGTGATATACATGATTTAGCTTCAACTGCATTGCAAAAAAACGAGTTAGCTTAAAATCCATGCGGAACATATGATTTAGCCTTAAATCAATGCGAAGTAGAAGGCTGATCTTCGAATCCATGCGTAACAAATGGTTTAGCTTCAAATACTTGTGATATACATGATTTAGCTTGAACAGCATGCGAAACAAACGAGGTAGCTTCAAATCAATGCGAACACATGATTTAGCTTCAAATCAATGCGAAGTAGATGGATTATCTTCGAATCCATGCGAAACAAATGGTTTATCTTCAAATACTTGTGATATACATGATTTAGCTTTAACAGCATGCGAAACAAACGAGTTATCTTCAAATCCAATCGAAACACATGATTTAGCTTCAAATGAATGCGAAGAACATGGATTATCTTCGAATCCATGCGAAACAAATGGTTTAGCTTCAAATACTTGTGATGTAGATGATTTAGCTTCAACTGCATGCGAAAAAAACGAGTTAGCTTCAAATCCATGCGAAACACATGATTTAGCATCTAATCAATGCGAAGTACAAGGCTGATTTTCGAATCCATGCGAAGCAAATGGTTTGGCTACAAATACTTGTGATATACATGATTTAGCTTCAACTGCATGCGAAACAAACGAGTTAGCTTCAAATCCATGCGAAACACATGATTTAGCTTCAAATGAATGCGAAGAACATGGATTATCTTCGAATCCATGCGAAACAAATGGTTTAGCTTCAAATACTTGTGATGTACATGATTTAGCTTCAACTGCATGCGAAAAAAACGAGTTAGCTTCAAATCCATGCGAAACACATGATTTATCTTCAAATCAATGCGAAGTAGAAGGGTTATCTTCGAATCCATGCGAAACAAATGGTTTAGCTGCAAATACTTGTGATATACATGATTTAGCTTCAACAGCATGCGAAATGAACGAGTTAGATTCAAATCCATGCGAAACACATGATTTAGCTTCAAATCAATGCGAAGTGGAAGGCATATCTTCGAATCCATGCGAAACAAATGGTTTAGCTTCAAATACTTGTGATATACAATGATTTAGCTTCAACAGCATGCGAAACAAACGAGTTAGACTCAAATCCATGCGAAACACATGATTTAGTTTCAAATCAATGCGAAGTAGAAGGGTTATCTTCGAATCCATGCGAAACAAATGGTTTAGCTGCAAATACTTGTGATATACATGATTTAGCTTCAACTGCATGCGAAAAAAACGAGTTTAGCTTCAAATCCATGCGAAACACATGATTTAGCTTCAAATCAATTCGAATTAGAAGGGTTATCTTCGAATCCATGCGAAACATATGATATAGCTTCAAATACTTGTGATATACATGATTTAGATTCAACAGCATGCGAAACAAACGAGTTAGCTTCAAATCCATGCGAAACACATGATTTAGCTTCAAATCAATGCGAAGTAGATGGATTATCTTTGAATTCATGCGAAACAAATGGTTTATCTTCAAATACTTGTGATATACATGATTTAACTTCAACAGCATGCGTAACAAACGAGTTAGATTCAAATCCATGCGAAACACATGATTTAGCTTCAAATCAATGCGAAGTAGATGGCTTATCTTCGAATACATGCGGAACAAATGGATTAGCTTCATAAACTTGTGATATACATGATTTAGCTTCAACAGCATACGAAATAAACGAGTTAGATTCAAATCCATGCGAAACACATGATTTAACTTGAAATCAATGAGAAGTAGAAGGGTTATCTTCGAATCCATGCGAAGCAAATGGTTTGGCTTCAAATACTTGTGATATACATGATTTAGCTTCAACTGCATGCGAAACAAACGAGTTAACTTCAAATCCATGCGAAACACATGATTTAGCTTCAAATCAATGCGAAGTAGATGGATTATCTTCGAATCCATGCGAAACAAATGGTTTAGCTGCAAATACTTGTGATATACATGATTTAGCTTCAACTGCATGCGAAAAAAACGAGTTTAGCTTCAAATCCATGCGAAACACATGATTTAGCTTCAAATCAATTCGAATTAGAAGGGTTATCTTCGAATCCATGCGAATCATATGATATAACTTCAAATACTTGTGATATACATGATTTAGATTCAACAGCATGCGAAACAAACGAGTTAGCTTCAAATCCATGCGAAACACATGATTTAGCTTCAAATCAATGCGAAGTAGATGGATTATTTTCGAATCCATGCGATACAAATGGTTTATCTTCAAATACTTGTGATATACATGATTTAACTTCAACAGCATGCGTAACAAACGAGTTAGATTCAAATCCATGCGAAACACATGATTTAGCTTCAAATCAATGCGAAGTAGATGGCTTATCTTCGAATACATGCGAAACAAATGGATTAGCTTCATAAACTTGTGATATACATGATTTAGCTTCAACAGCATACGAAATAAACGAGTTAGATTCAAATCCATGCGAAACACATCATTTAACTTGAAATCAATGAGAAGTAGAAGGGTTATCTTCGAATCCATGCGAAGCAAATGGTTTGGCTTCAAATACTTGTGATATACATGATTTAGCTTCAACTGCATGCGAAACAAACGAGTTAACTTCAAATCCATGCGAAACACATGATTTAGCTTCAAATCAATGCGAAGTGGAAGGCTTACCTTCGAATCCATGCGAAACATATGATATAGCTTCAAATACTTGTGGTATACATGGTTCAGCTTCAACTGCATGCGAAACAAACGAGTTAGCTTCAAATCCATGCGAAACACATGATATAGCTTCAAATCAATGCGAATTAGGAGACTTATCTTCGAATCCATGCGAAACAAATGGTTTAGCTTCAAATATTTGTGATATACATGATTTAGCTTCAACAGCATGCGAAACAAACGAGTTATCATCAAATCCAAGCGAAACACATGATTTAGCTTCAAATTAATGCGAAGTAGATGGATTATCTTCGAATGCTTGCGACAAATGGTTTAGCTTCAAATACTTGTGATGTACATGATTTAGCTTCAACTGCATGCGAAAAAAACGTGTGTAGCTTCAAATCCATGCGAAACACATGATTTAGCTTTAAATCAATGCGAATTAGAAGGGTTATCTTCGAATCCATGCGAAACATATGATATAGCTTCAAATACTTGTGATATACATGATTTAGCTTCAACAGCATGCGAAACAAACGAGTTATCTTCAAAGCCAAGCGAAACACATGATTTAGCTTCAAATTAATGCGAAGTAGATGGATTATCTTCGAATGCATGCGACAAATGGTTTAGCTTCAAATACTTGTGATGTACATGAATTAGCTTCAACTGCATGCGAAAAAAACGAGTTTAGCTTCAAATCCATGCGAAACACATGATTTAGCTTCAAATCAATTCGAATTAGAAGGGTTATCTTCGAATCCATGCGAAACATATGATATAGCTTCAAATACTTGTGATATACATGATTTAGATTCAACAGCATGCGAAACAAACGAGTTAGCTTCAAATCCATGCGAAACACATGATTTAGCTTCAAATCAATTCGAATTAGAAGGGTTATCTTCGAATCCATGCGAATCATATGATATAACTTCAAATACTTGTGATATACATGATTTAGATTCAACAGCATGCGAAACAAACGAGTTAGCTTCAAATCCATGCGAAACACATGATTTAGCTTCAAATCAATGCGAAGTAGATGGATTATCCTCGAATCCATGCGAAACAAATGGTTTATCTTCAAATACTTGTGATATACATGATTTAACTTCAACAGCATGCGTAACAAACGAGTTAGATTCAAATCCATGCGAAACACATGATTTAGCTTCAAATCAATGCGAAGTAGATGGCTTATCTTCGAATACATGCGAAACAAATGGATTAGCTTCATAAACTTGTGATATACATGATTTAGCTTCAACAGCATACGAAATAAACGAGTTATCTTCAAATCCAAGCGAAACACATGATTTAACTTCAAATTAATGCGAAGTAGATGGATTATCTTTGAATTCATGCGAAACAAATGGTTTATCTTCAAATACTTGTGATATACATGATTTAACTTCAACAGCATGCGTAACAAACGAGTTAGATTCAAATCCATGCGAAACACATGATTTAACTTGAAATCAATGAGAAGTAGAAGGGTTATCTTCGAATCCATGCGAAGCAAATGGTTTGGCTTCAAATACTTGTGATATACATGATTTAGCTTCAACTGCATGCGAAACAAACGAGTTAACTTCAAATCCATGCGAAACACATGATTTAGCTTCAAATCAATGCGAAGTGGAAGGCTTACCTTCGAATCCATGCGAAACATATGATATAGCTTCAAATACTTGTGGTATACATGGTTCAGCTTCAACTGCATGCGAAACAAACGAGTTAGCTTCAGATCCATGCGAAACACATGATTTAGCTTCAAATCAATGCGAATTAGGAGACTTATCTTCGAATCCATGCGAAACAAATGGTTTAGCTTCAAATATTTGTGATATACATGATTTAGCTTCAACAGCATGCGAAACAAACGAGTTATCATCAAATCCAAGCGAAACACATGATTTAGCTTCAAATTAATGCGAAGTAGATGGATTATCTTCGAATGCTTGCGACAAATGGTTTAGCTTCAAATACTTGTGATGTACATGATTTAGCTTCAACTGCATGCGAAAAAAACGTGTGTAGCTTCAAATCCATGCGAAACACATGATTTAGCTTTAAATCAATGCGAATTAGAAGGGTTATCTTCGAATCCATGCGAAACATATGATATAGCTTCAAATACTTGTGATATACATGATTTAGCTTCAACAGCATGCGAAACAAACGAGTTATCTTCAAAGCCAAGCGAAACACATGATTTAGCTTCAAATCAATGCGAAGTAGATGGATTATCTTCGAATCCATGCGAAACAAATGGTTTATCTTCAAATACTTGTGATATACATGATTTAACTTCAACAGCATGCGTAACAATCGAGTTAGCTTCAAATCCGTGCGAACACATGATTTAGCTTCAAATCAATGCGAAGTAGGAGGCTTATCTTCGAATCCATGCGAAACAAATGGTTTAGCTTCAAATACTTGTGATATACATGATTTAGCTTCAACAGCATGCGAAGCAAACGAGTTAGCTTCAAATCCATGCGAAACACATGATTTTGCTTCAAATTAATGCGAATTAGAAGGGTTATCTTGGAATCCATGCGAAACATATGATATAGCTTCAAATACTTGTGATATACATGATTTAGCTTCAACTGCATTGCAAAAAAACGAGTTAGCTTAAAATCCATGCGGAACATATGATTTAACCTTAAATCAATGCGAAGTAGAAGGCTGATCTTCGAATCCATGCGTAACAAATGGTTTAGCTTCAAATACTTGTGATATACATGATTTAGCTTGAACAGCATGCGAAACAAACGAGGTAGCTTCAAATCAATGCGAACACATGATTTAGCTTCAAATCAATGCGAAGTAGATGGATTATCTTCGAATCCATGCGAAACAAATGGTTTATCTTCAAATACTTGTGATATACATGATTTAGCTTTAACAGCATGCGAAACAAACGAGTTATCTTCAAATCCAATCGAAACACATGATTTAGCTTCAAATGAATGCGAAGAACATGGATTATCTTCGAATCCATGCGAAACAAATGGTTTAGCTTCAAATACTTGTGATGTAGATGATTTAGCTTCAACTGCATGCGAAAAAAACGAGTTAGCTTCAAATCCATGCGAAACACATGATTTAGCATCTAATCAATGCGAAGTACAAGGCTGATTTTCGAATCCATGCGAAGCAAATGGTTTGGCTACAAATACTTGTGATATACATGATTTAGCTTCAACTGCATGCGAAACAAACGAGTTAGCTTCAAATCCATGCGAAACACATGATTTAGCTTCAAATGAATGCGAAGAACATGGATTATCTTCGAATCCATGCGAAACAAATGGTTTAGCTTCAAATACTTGTGATGTACATGATTTAGCTTCAACTGCATGCGAAAAAAACGAGTTAGATTCAAATCCATGCGAAACACATGATTTATCTTCAAATCAATGCGAAGTAGAAGGGTTATCTTCGAATCCATGCGAAACAAATGGTTTAGCTGCAAATACTTGTGATATACATGATTTAGCTTCAACAGCATGCGAAATGAACGAGTTAGATTCAAATCCATGCGAAACACATGGTTTAGCTTCAAATCAATGCGAAGTGGAAGGCATATCTTCGAATCCATGCGAAACAAATGGTTTAGCTTCAAATACTTGTGATATACAATGATTTAGCTTCAACAGCATGCGAAACAAACGAGTTAGACTCAAATCCATGCGAAACACATGATTTAGTTTCAAATCAATGCGAAGTAGAAGGGTTATCTTCGAATCCATGCGAAACAAATGGTTTAGCTGCAAATACTTGTGATATACATGATTTAGCTTCAACTGCATGCGAAAAAAACGAGTTTAGCTTCAAATCCATGCGAAACACATGATTTAGCTTCAAATCAATTCGAATTAGAAGGGTTATCTTCGAATCCATGCGAAACATATGATATAGCTTCAAATACTTGTGATATACATGATTTAGATTCAACAGCATGCGAAACAAACGAGTTATCATCAAATCCAAGCGAAACACATGATTTAGCTTCAAATTAATGCGAAGTAGATGGATTATCTTCGAATGCTTGCGACAAATGGTTTAGCTTCAAATACTTGTGATGTACATGATTTAGCTTCAACTGCATGCGAAAAAAACGTGTGTAGCTTCAAATCCATGCGAAACACATGATTTAGCTTTAAATCAATGCGAATTAGAAGGGTTATCTTCGAATCCATGCGAAACATATGATATAGCTTCAAATACTTGTGATATACATGATTTAGCTTCAACAGCATGCGAAACAAACGAGTTATCTTCAAAGCCAAGCGAAACACATGATTTAGCTTCAAATTAATGCGAAGTAGATGGATTATCTTCGAATGCATGCGACAAATGGTTTAGCTTCAAATACTTGTGATGTACATGATTTAGCTTCAACTGCATGCGAAAAAAACGAGTTTAGCTTCAAATCCATGCGAAACACATGATTTAGCTTCAAATCAATTCGAATTAGAAGGGTTATCTTCGAATCCATGCGAAACATATGATATAGCTTCAAATACTTGTGATATACATGATTTAGATTCAACAGCATGCGAAACAAACGAGTTAGCTTCAAATCCATGCGAAACACATGATTTAGCTTCAAATCAATGCGAAGTAGATGGATTATCTTCGAAACCATGCGAAACAAATGGTTTATCTTCAAATACTTGTGATATACATGATTTAACTTCAACAGCATGCGTAACAAACGAGTTAGATTCAAATCCATGCGAAATACATGATTTAGCTTCAAATCAATGCGAAGTAGATGGCTTATCTTCGAATACATGCGAAACAAATGGATTAGCTTCATAAACTTGTGATATACATGATTTAGCTTCAACAGCATACGAAATAAACGAGTTAGATTCAAATCCATGCGAAACACATGATTTAACTTGAAATCAATGCGAAGTAGAAGGCTTGTCTTCGGATCCATGCGAAACAAATGGTTTAACTGCAAATACTTGTGATATACATGATTCAGCTTCAACTGCATGCAAAAAAAACGAGTTAGCTTCAAATCCATGCGAACACATGATTTAGCTTCAAATCAATGCGAAGTAGGAGGCTTATCTTCGAATCCATGCGAAACAAATGGTTTAGCTTCAAATACTTGTGATATACATGATTTAGCTTCAACAGCATGCGAAGCAAACGAGTTAGCTTCAAATCCATGCGAAACACATGATTTAGCTTCAAATCAATGCGAAGTAGATGGATTATCTTCGAATCCATGCGAAACAAATGGTTTATCTTCAAATACTTGTGATATACATGATTTAACTTCAACAGCATGCGTAACAAACGAGTTAGCTTAAAATCCATGCGGAACACATGATTTAGCTTCAAATCAATGCGAAGTGGAAGGCATATCTTCGAATCCATGCGTAACAAATGGTTTAGCTTCAAATACTTGTGATATACATGATTTAGCTTGAACAGCATGCGAAACAAACGAGGTAGCTTCAAATCAATGCGAACACATGATTTAGCTTCAAATCAATGCGAAGTAGATGGATTATCTTCGAATCCATGCGAAACAAATGGTTTATCTTCAAATACTTGTGATATACATGATTTAGCTTTAACAGCATGCGAAACAAACGAGTTATCTTCAAATCCAATCGAAACACATGATTTAGCTTCAAATGAATGCGAAGAACATGGATTATCTTCGAATCCATGCGAAACAAATGGTTTAGCTTCAAATACTTGTGATGTAGATGATTTAGCTTCAACTGCATGCGAAACAAACGAGTTATCTTCAAATCCAATCGAAACACATGATTTAGCTTCAAATGAATGCGAAGAACATGGATTATCTTCGAATCCATGCGAAACAAATGGTTTAGCTTCAAATACTTGTGATGTAGATGATTTAGCTTCAACTGCATGCGAAAAAAACGAGTTAGCTTCAAATCCATGCGAAACACATGATTTAGCATCTAATCAATGCGAAGTACAAGGCTGATTTTCGAATCCATGCGAAGCAAATGGTTTGGCTACAAATACTTGTGATATACATGATTTAGCTTCAACTGCATGCGAAACAAACGAGTTAGCTTCAAATCCATGCGAAACACATGATTTAGCTTCAAATGAATGCGAAGAACATGGATTATCTTCGAATCCATGCGAAACAAATGGTTTAGATTCAAATACTTGTGATGTACATGATTTAGCTTCAACTGCATGCGAAAAAAACGAGTTAGCTTCAAATCCATGCGAAACACATGATTTATCTTCAAATCAATGCGAAGTAGAAGGGTTATCTTCGAATCCATGCGAAACAAATGGTTTAGCTGCAAATACTTGTGATATACATGATTTAGCTTCAACAGCATGCGAAATGAACGAGTTAGATTCAAATCCATGCGAAACACATGATTTAGCTTCAAATCAATGCGAAGTGGAAGGCATATCTTCGAATCCATGCGAAACAAATGGTTTAGCTTCAAATACTTGTGATATACAATGATTTAGCTTCAACAGCATGCGAAACAAACGAGTTAGACTCAAATCCATGCGAAACACATGATTTAGTTTCAAATCAATGCGAA
This sequence comes from Megalopta genalis, assembly GCF_051020955.1. Taxonomy (NCBI): domain Eukaryota; kingdom Metazoa; phylum Arthropoda; class Insecta; order Hymenoptera; family Halictidae; genus Megalopta; species Megalopta genalis. The sequence continues at coordinate 127,559 of NW_027476214.1, read as the reverse complement.
GTAGAAGGGTTATCTTCGAATCCATGCGAAACAAATGGTTTAGCTGCAAATACTTGTGATATACATGATTTAGCTTCAACTGCATGCGAAAAAAACGAGTTTAGCTTCAAATCCATGCGAAACACATGATTTAGCTTCAAATCAATTCGAATTAGAAGGGTTATCTTCGAATCCATGCGAAACATATGATATAGCTTCAAATACTTGTGATATACATGATTTAGATTCAACAGCACGCGAAACAAACGAGTTAGCTTCAAATCCATGCGAAACACATGATTTAGCTTCAAATCAATGCGAAGTAGATGGATTATCTTTGAATTCATGCGAAACAAATGGTTTATCTTCAAATACTTGTGATATACATGATTTAACTTCAACAGCATGCGTAACAAACGAGTTAGATTCAAATCCATGCGAAACACATGATTTAGCTTCAAATCAATGCGAAGTAGATGGCTTATCTTCGAATACATGCGGAACAAATGGATTAGCTTCATAAACTTGTGATATACATGATTTAGCTTCAACAGCATACGAAATAAACGAGTTAGATTCAAATCCATGCGAAACACATGATTTAACTTGAAATCAATGAGAAGTAGAAGGGTTATCTTCGAATCCATGCGAAGCAAATGGTTTGGCTTCAAATACTTGTGATATACATGATTTAGCTTCAACTGCATGCGAAACAAACGAGTTAACTTCAAATCCATGCGAAACACATGATTTAGCTTCAAATCAATGCGAAGTAGATGGATTATCTTCGAATCCATGCGAAACAAATGGTTTAGCTGCAAATACTTGTGATATACATGATTTAGCTTCAACTGCATGCGAAAAAAACGAGTTTAGCTTCAAATCCATGCGAAACACATGATTTAGCTTCAAATCAATTCGAATTAGAAGGGTTATCTTCGAATCCATGCGAATCATATGATATAACTTCAAATACTTGTGATATACATGATTTAGATTCAACAGCATGCGAAACAAACGAGTTAGCTTCAAATCCATGCGAAACACATGATTTAGCTTCAAATCAATGCGAAGTAGATGGATTATCTTCGAATCCATGCGAAACAAATGGTTTATCTTCAAATACTTGTGATATACATGATTTAACTTCAACAGCATGCGTAACAAACGAGTTAGATTCAAATCCATGCGAAACACATGATTTAGCTTCAAATCAATGCGAAGTAGATGGCTTATCTTCGAATACATGCGAAACAAATGGATTAGCTTCATAAACTTGTGATATACATGATTTAGCTTCAACAGCATACGAAATAAACGAGTTAGATTCAAATCCATGCGAAACACATCATTTAACTTGAAATCAATGAGAAGTAGAAGGGTTATCTTCAAATCCATGCGAAGCAAATGGTTTAGATTCAAATACTTGTGATGTACATGATTTAGCTTCAACTGCATGCGAAACAAACGAGTTAGCTTCAAATCCATGCGAAACACATGATTTAGCTTCAAATCAATGCGAAGTAGATGGATTATCTTCGAATCCATGCGAAACAAATGGTTTATCTTCAAATACTTGTGATATACATGATTTAACTTCAACAGCATGCGTAACAAACGAGTTAGATTCAAATCCATGCGAAATACATGATTTAGCTTCAAATCAATGCGAAGTAGATGGCTTATCTTCGAATACATGCGAAACAAATGGATTAGCTTCATAAACTTGTGATATACATGATTTAGCTTCAACAGCATACGAAATAAACGAGTTAGATTCAAATCCATGCGAAACACATGATTTAACTTGAAATCAATGCGAAGTAGAAGGCTTGTCTTCGAATCCATGCGAAACAAATGGTTTAACTGCAAATACTTGTGATATACATGATTCAGCTTCAACTGCATGCAAAAAAAAACGAGTTAGCTTCAAATCCATGCGAACACATGATTTAGCTTCAAATCAATGCGAAGTAGGAGGCTTATCTTCGAATCCATGCGAAACAAATGGTTTAGCTTCAAATACTTGTGATATACATGATTTAGCTTCAACAGCATGCGAAGCAAACGAGTTAGCTTCAAATCCATGCGAAACACATGATTTTGCTTCAAATTAATGCGAATTAGAAGGGTTATCTTGGAATCCATGCGAAACATATGATATAGCTTCAAATACTTGTGATATACATGATTTAGCTTCAACTGCATTGCAAAAAAACGAGTTAGCTTAAAATCCATGCGGAACATATGATTTAGCCTTAAATCAATGCGAAGTAGAAGGCTGATCTTCGAATCCATGCGTAACAAATGGTTTAGCTTCAAATACTTGTGATATACATGATTTAGCTTGAACAGCATGCGAAACAAACGAGGTAGCTTCAAATCAATGCGAACACATGATTTAGCTTCAAATCAATGCGAAGTAGATGGATTATCTTCGAATCCATGCGAAACAAATGGTTTATCTTCAAATACTTGTGATATACATGATTTAGCTTTAACAGCATGCGAAACAAACGAGTTATCTTCAAATCCAATCGAAACACATGATTTAGCTTCAAATGAATGCGAAGAACATGGATTATCTTCGAATCCATGCGAAACAAATGGTTTAGCTTCAAATACTTGTGATGTAGATGATTTAGCTTCAACTGCATGCGAAAAAAACGAGTTAGCTTCAAATCCATGCGAAACACATGATTTAGCATCTAATCAATGCGAAGTACAAGGCTGATTTTCGAATCCATGCGAAGCAAATGGTTTGGCTACAAATACTTGTGATATACATGATTTAGCTTCAACTGCATGCGAAACAAACGAGTTAGCTTCAAATCCATGCGAAACACATGATTTAGCTTCAAATGAATGCGAAGAACATGGATTATCTTCGAATCCATGCGAAACAAATGGTTTAGATTCAAATACTTGTGATGTACATGATTTAGCTTCAACTGCATGCGAAAAAGACGAGTTAGCTTCAAATCCATGCGAAACACATGATTTATCTTCAAATCAATGCGAAGTAGAAGGGTTATCTTCGAATCCATGCGAAACAAATGGTTTAGCTGCAAATACTTGTGATATACATGATTTAGCTTCAACAGCATGCGAAATGAACGAGTTAGATTCAAATCCATGCGAAACACATGATTTAGCTTCAAATCAATGCGAAGTGGAAGGCATATCTTCGAATCCATGCGAAACAAATGGTTTAGCTTCAAATACTTGTGATATACAATGATTTAGCTTCAACAGCATGCGAAACAAACGAGTTAGACTCAAATCCATGCGAAACACATGATTTAGTTTCAAATCAATGCGAAGTAGAAGGGTTATCTTCGAATCCATGCGAAACAAATGGTTTAGCTGCAAATACTTGTGATATACATGATTTAGCTTCAACTGCATGCGAAAAAAACGAGTTTAGCTTCAAATCCATGCGAAACACATGATTTAGCTTCAAATCAATTCGAATTAGAAGGGTTATCTTCGAATCCATGCGAAACATATGATATAGCTTCAAATACTTGTGATATACATGATTTAGATTCAACAGCATGCGAAACAAACGAGTTAGCTTCAAATCCATGCGAAACACATGATTTAGCTTCAAATCAATGCGAAGTAGATGGATTATCTTTGAATTCATGCGAAACAAATGGTTTATCTTCAAATACTTGTGATATACATGATTTAACTTCAACAGCATGCGTAACAAACGAGTTAGATTCAAATCCATGCGAAACACATGATTTAGCTTCAAATCAATGAGAAGTAGAATGGTTATCTTCGAATCCATGCGAAGCAAATGGTTTGGCTTCAAATACTTGTGATATACATGATTTAGCTTCAACTGCATGCGAAACAAACGAGTTAGCTTCAAATCCATGCGAAACACATGATTTAGCTTCAAATCAATGCGAAGTAGATGGATTATCTTCGAATCCATGCGAAACAAATGGTTTATCTTCAAATACTTGTGATATACATGATTTAACTTCAACAGCATGCGTAACAAACGAGTTAGATTCAAATCCATGCGAAACACATGATTTAGCTTCAAATCAATGCGAAGTAGATGGCTTATCTTCGAATACATGCGGAACAAATGGATTAGCTTCATAAACTTGTGATATACATGATTTAGCTTCAACAGCATACGAAATAAACGAGTTAGATTCAAATCCATGCGAAACACATGATTTAACTTGAAATCAATGAGAAGTAGAAGGGTTATCTTCGAATCCATGCTAAGCAAATGGTTTGGCTTCAAATACTTGTGATATACATGATTTAGCTTCAACTGCATGCGAAACAAACGAGTTAACTTCAAATCCATGCGAAACACATGATTTAGCTTCAAATCAATGCGAAGTAGATGGATTATCTTCGAATCCATGCGAAACAAATGGTTTAGCTGCAAATACTTGTGATATACATGATTTAGCTTCAACTGCATGCGAAAAAAACGAGTTTAGCTTCAAATCCATGCGAAACACGTGATTTAGCTTCAAATCAATTCGAATTAGAAGGGTTATCTTCGAATCCATGCGAATCATATGATATAACTTCAAATACTTGTGATATACATGATTTAGATTCAACAGCATGCGAAACAAACGAGTTAGCTTCAAATCCATGCGAAACACATGATTTAGCTTCAAATCAATGCGAAGTAGATGGATTATCTTCGAATCCATGCGAAACAAATGGTTTATCTTCAAATACTTGTGATATACATGATTTAACTTCAACAGCATGCGTAACAAACGAGTTAGATTCAAATCCATGCGAAACACATGATTTAGCTTCAAATCAATGCGAATTAGAAGGGTTATCTTCGAATCCATGCGAAACATATGATATAGCTTCAAATACTTGTGATATACATGATTTAGCTTCAACAGCATGCGAAACAAACGAGTTATCTTCAAAGCCAAGCGAAACACATGATTTAGCTTCAAATTAATGCGAAGTAGATGGATTATCTTCGAATGCATGCGACAAATGGTTTAGCTTCAAATACTTGTGATGTACATGATTTAGCTTCAACTGCATGCGAAAAAAACGAGTTTAGCTTCAAATCCATGCGAAACACATGATTTAGCTTCAAATCAATTCGAATTAGAAGGGTTATCTTCGAATCCATGCGAAACATATGATATAGCTCCAAATACTTGTGATATACATGATTTAGATTCAACAGCATGCGAAACAAACGAGTTAGCTTCAAATCCATGCGAAACACATGATTTAGCTTCAAATCAATGCGAAGTAGATGGATTATCTTCGAATGCATGCGACAAATGGTTTAGCTTCAAATACTTGTGATGTACATGATTTAGCTTCAACTGCATGCGAAAAAAACGAGTTTAGCTTCAAATCCATGCGAAACACATGATTTAGCTTCAAATCAATTCGAATTAGAAGGGTTATCTTCGAATCCATGCGAAACATATGATATAGCTTCAAATACTTGTGATATACATGATTTAGATTCAACAGCATGCGAAACAAACGAGTTAGCTTCAAATCCATGCGAAACACATGATTTAGCTTCAAATCAATGCGAAGTAGATGGATTATCTTCGAATCCATGCGAAACAAATGGTTTATCTTCAAATACTTGTGATATACATGATTTAACTTCAACAGCATGCGTAACAAACGAGTTAGATTCAAATCCATGCGAAATACATGATTTAGCTTCAAATCAATGCGAAGTAGATGGCTTATCTTCGAATACATGCGAAACAAATGGATTAGCTTCATAAACTTGTGATATACATGATTTAGCTTCAACAGCATACGAAATAAACGAGTTAGATTCAAATCCATGCGAAACACATCATTTAACTTGAAATCAATGAGAAGTAGAAGGGTTATCTTCGAATCCTTGCGAAGCAAATGGTTTGGCTTCAAATACTTGTGATATACATGATTTAGCTTCAACAGCATGCGAAGCAAACGAGTTAGCTTCAAATCCATGCGAAACACATGGTTTTGCTTCAAATTAATGCGAATTAGAAGGGTTATCTTGGAATCCATGCGAAACATATGATATAGCTTCAAATACTTGTGATATACATGATTTAGCTTCAACTGCATTGCAAAAAGACGAGTTAGCTTAAAATCCATGCGGAACATATGATTTAGCCTTAAATCAATGCGAAGTAGAAGGCTGATCTTCGAATCCATGCGTAACAAATGTTTTAGCTTCAAATACTTGTGATATACATGATTTAGCTTGAACAGCATGCGAAACAAACGAGGTAGCTTCAAATCAATGCGAACACATGATTTAGCTTCAAATCAATGAGAAGTAGAATGGTTATCTTCGAATCCATGCGAAGCAAATGGTTTGGCTTCAAATACTTGTGATATACATGATTTAGCTTCAACTGCATGCGAAACAAACGAGTTAACTTCAAATCCATGCGAAACACATGATTTAGCTTCAAATCAATGCGAAGTAGATGGATTATCTTCGAATCCATGCGAAACAAATGGTTTAGCTGCAAATACTTGTGATATACATGATTTAGCTTCAACTGCATGCGAAAAAAACGAGTTTAGCTTCAAATCCATGCGAAACACATGATTTAGCTTCAAATCAATTCGAATTAGAAGGGTTATCTTCGAATCCATGCGAATCATATGATATAACTTCAAATACTTGTGATATACATGATTTAGATTCAACAGCATGCGAAACAAACGAGTTAGCTTCAAATCCATGCGAAACACATGATTTAGCTTCAAATCAATGCGAAGTAGATGGATTATCTTCGAAGCCATGCGAAACAAATGGTTTATCTTCAAATACTTGTGATATACATGATTTAACTTCAACAGCATGCGTAACAAACGAGTTAGATTCAAATCCATGCGAAACACATGATTTAGCTTCAAATCAATGCGAAGTAGATGGCTTATCTTCGAATACATGCGAAACAAATGGATTAGCTTCATAAACTTGTGATATACATGATTTAGCTTCAACTGCATGCGAAACAAACGAGTTAACTTCAAATCCATGCGAAACACATGATTTAGCTTCAAATCAATGCGAAGTGGAAGGCTTACCTTCGAATCCATGCGAAACATATGATATAGCTTCAAATACTTGTGGTATACATGGTTCAGCTTCAACTGCATGCGAAACAAACGAGTTAGCTTCAAATCCATGCAAAACACATGATTTAGCTTCAAATCAATGCGAATTAGGAGACTTATCTTCGAATCCATGCGAAACAAATGGTTTAGCTTCAAATATTTGTGATATACATGATTTAGCTTCAACAGCATGCGAAACAAACGAGTTATCATCAAATCCAAGCGAAACACATGATTTAGCTTCAAATTAATGCGAAGTAGATGGATTATCTTCGAATGCTTGCGACAAATGGTTTAGCTTCAAATACTTGTGATGTACATGATTTAGCTTCAACTGCATGCGAAAAAACGTGTGTAGCTTCAAATCCATGCGAAACACATGATTTAGCTTTAAATCAATGCGAATTAGAAGGGTTATCTTCGAATCCATGCGAAACATATGATATAGCTTCAAATACTTGTGATATACATGATTTAGCTTCAACAGCATGCGAAACAAACGAGTTATCTTCAAAGCCAAGCGAAACACATGATTTAGCTTCAAATCAATGCGAAGTAGATGGATTATCTTCGAATGCATGCGACAAATGGTTTAGCTTCAAATACTTGTGATGTACATGATTTAGCTTCAACTGCATGCGAAAAAAACGAGTTTAGCTTCAAATCCATGCGAAACACATGATTTAGCTTCAAATCAATTCGAATTAGAAGGGTTATCTTCGAATCCATGCGAAACATATGATATAGCTTCAAATACTTGTGATATACATGATTTAGATTCAACAGCATGCGAAACAAACGAGTTAGCTTCAAATCCATGCGAAACACATGATTTAGCTTCAAATCAATGCGAAGTAGATGGATTATCTTCGAAGCCATGCGAAACAAATGGTTTATCTTCAAATACTTGTGATATACATGATTTAACTTCAACAGCATGCGTAACAAACGAGTTAGATTCAAATCCATGCGAAACACATGATTTAGCTTCAAATCAATGCGAAGTAGATGGCTTATCTTCGAATACATGCGAAACAAATGGATTAGCTTCATAAACTTGTGATATACATGATTTAGCTTCAACAGCATACGAAATAAACGAGTTAGATTCAAATCCATGCGAAACACATGATTTAGCTTTAAATCAATGCGAATTAGAAGGGTTATCTTCGAATCCATGCGAAACATATGATATAGCTTCAAATACTTGTGATATACATGATTTAGCTTCAACAGCATGCGAAACAAACGAGTTATCTTCAAAGCCAAGCGAAACACGTGATTTAGCTTCAAATTAATGCGAAGTAGATGGATTATCTTCGAATGCATGCGACAACTGGTTTAGCTTCAAATACTTGTGATGTACATGATTTAGCTTCAACTGCATGCGAAAAAAACGAGTTTAGCTTCAAATCCATGCGAAACACATGATTTAGCTTCAAATCAATTCGAATTAGAAGGGTTATCTTCGAATCCATGCGAATCATATGATATAACTTCAAATACTTGTGATATACATGATTTAGATTCAACAGCATGCGAAACAAACGAGTTAGCTTCAAATCCATGCGAAACACATGATTTAGCTTCAAATCAATGCGAAGTAGATGGATTATCTTCGAAGCCATGCGAAACAAATGGTTTATCTTCAAATACTTGTGATATACATGATTTAACTTCAACAGCATGCGTAACAAACGAGTTAGATTCAAATCCATGCGAAACACATCATTTAACTTGAAATCAATGAGAAGTAGAAGGGTTATCTTCGAATCCTTGCGAAGCAAATGGTTTGGCTTCAAATACTTGTGATATACATGATTTAGCTTCAACAGCATGCGAAGCAAACGAGTTAGCTTCAAATCCATGCGAAACACATGGTTTTGCTTCAAATTAATGCGAATTAGAAGGGTTATCTTGGAATCCATGCGAAACATATGATATAGCTTCAAATACTTGTGATATACATGATTTAGCTTCAACTGCATTGCAAAAAGACGAGTTAGCTTAAAATCCATGCGGAACATATGATTTAGCCTTAAATCAATGCGAAGTAGAAGGCTGATCTTCGAATCCATGCGTAACAAATGTTTTAGCTTCAAATACTTGTGATATACATGATTTAGCTTGAACAGCATGCGAAACAAACGAGGTAGCTTCAAATCAATGCGAACACATGATTTAGCTTCAAATCAATGAGAAGTAGAATGGTTATCTTCGAATCCATGCGAAGCAAATGGTTTGGCTTCAAATACTTGTGATATACATGATTTAGCTTCAACTGCATGCGAAACAAACGAGTTAACTTCAAATCCATGCGAAACACATGATTTAGCTTCAAATCAATGCGAAGTAGATGGATTATCTTCGAATCCATGCGAAACAAATGGTTTAGCTGCAAATACTTGTGATATACATGATTTAGCTTCAACTGCATGCGAAAAAAACGAGTTTAGCTTCAAATCCATGCGAAACACATGATTTAGCTTCAAATCAATTCGAATTAGAAGGGTTATCTTCGAATCCATGCGAATCATATGATATAACTTCAAATACTTGTGATATACATGATTTAGATTCAACAGCATGCGAAACAAACGAGTTAGCTTCAAATCCATGCGAAACACATGATTTAGCTTCAAATCAATGCGAAGTAGATGGATTATCTTCGAAGCCATGCGAAACAAATGGTTTATCTTCAAATACTTGTGATATACATGATTTAACTTCAACAGCATGCGTAACAAACGAGTTAGATTCAAATCCATGCGAAACACATGATTTAGCTTCAAATCAATGCGAAGTAGATGGCTTATCTTCGAATACATGCGAAACAAATGGATTAGCTTCATAAACTTGTGATATACATGATTTAGCTTCAACAGCATACGAAATAAACGAGTTAGATTCAAATCCATGCGAAACACATCATTTAACTTGAAATCAATGAGAAGTAGAAGGGTTATCTTCGAATCCATGCGAAGCAAATGGTTTGGCTTCAAATACTTGTGATATACATGATTTAGCTTCAACTGCATGCGAAACAAACGAGTTAACTTCAAATCCATGCGAAACACATGATTTAGCTTCAAATCAATGCGAAGTGGAAGGCTTACCTTCGAATCCATGCGAAACATATGATATAGCTTCAAATACTTGTGGTATACATGGTTCAGCTTCAACTGCATGCGAAACAAACGAGTTAGCTTCAAATCCATGCAAAACACATGATTTAGCTTCAAATCAATGCGAATTAGGAGACTTATCTTCGAATCCATGCGAAACAAATGGTTTAGCTTCAAATATTTGTGATATACATGATTTAGCTTCAACAGCATGCGAAACAAACGAGTTATCATCAAATCCAAGCGAAACACATGATTTAGCTTCAAATTAATGCGAAGTAGATGGATTATCTTCGAATGCTTGCGACAAATGGTTTAGCTTCAAATACTTGTGATGTACATGATTTAGCTTCAACTGCATGCGAAAAAAACGTGTGTAGCTTCAAATCCATGCGAAACACATGATTTAGCTTTAAATCAATGCGAATTAGAAGGGTTATCTTCGAATCCATGCGAAACATATGATATAGCTTCAAATACTTGTGATATACATGATTTAGCTTCAACAGCATGCGAAACAAACGAGTTATCTTCAAAGCCAAGCGAAACACATGATTTAGCTTCAAATCAATGCGAAGTAGATGGATTATCTTCGAATGCATGCGACAAATGGTTTAGCTTCAAATACTTGTGATGTACATGATTTAGCTTCAACTGCATGCGAAAAAAACGAGTTTAGCTTCAAATCCATGCGAAACACATGATTTAGCTTCAAATCAATTCGAATTAGAAGGGTTATCTTCGAATCCATGCGAAACATATGATATAGCTTCAAATACTTGTGATATACATGATTTAGATTCAACAGCATGCGAAACAAACGAGTTAGCTTCAAATCCATGCGAAACACATGATTTAGCTTCAAATCAATGCGAAGTAGATGGATTATCTTCGAAGCCATGCGAAACAAATGGTTTATCTTCAAATACTTGTGATATACATGATTTAACTTCAACAGCATGCGTAACAAACGAGTTAGATTCAAATCCATGCGAAACACATGATTTAGCTTCAAATCAATGCGAAGTAGATGGCTTATCTTCGAATACATGCGAAACAAATGGATTAGCTTCATAAACTTGTGATATACATGATTTAGCTTCAACAGCATACGAAATAAACGAGTTAGATTCAAATCCATGCGAAACACATGATTTAGCTTTAAATCAATGCGAATTAGAAGGGTTATCTTCGAATCCATGCGAAACATATGATATAGCTTCAAATACTTGTGATATACATGATTTAGCTTCAACAGCATGCGAAACAAACGAGTTATCTTCAAAGCCAAGCGAAACACGTGATTTAGCTTCAAATTAATGCGAAGTAGATGGATTATCTTCGAATGCATGCGACAACTGGTTTAGCTTCAAATACTTGTGATGTACATGATTTAGCTTCAACTGCATGCGAAAAAAACGAGTTTAGCTTCAAATCCATGCGAAACACATGATTTAGCTTCAAATCAATTCGAATTAGAAGGGTTATCTTCGAATCCATGCGAAACATATGATATAGCTTCAAATACTTGTGATATACATGATTTAGATTCAACAGCATGCGAAACAAACGAGTTAGCTTCAAATCCATGCGAAACACATGATTTAGCTTCAAATCAATGCGAAGTAGATGGATTATCTTCGAATGCATGCGACAAATGGTTTAGCTTCAAATACTTGTGATGTACATGATTTAGCTTCAACTGCATGCGAAAAAAACGAGTTTAGCTTCAAATCCATGCGAAACACATGATTTAGCTTCAAATCAATTCGAATTAGAAGGGTTATCTTCGAATCCATGCGAAACATATGATATAGCTTCAAATACTTGTGATATACATGATTTAGATTCAACAGCATGCGAAACAAACGAGTTAGCTTCAAATCCATGCGAAACACATGATTTAGCTTCAAATCAATGCGAAGTAGATGGATTATCTTCGAATCCATGCGAAACAAATGGTTTATCTTCAAATACTTGTGATATACATGATTTAACTTCAACAGCATGCGTAACAAACGAGTTAGATTCAAATCCATGCGAAATACATGATTTAGCTTCAAATCAATGCGAAGTAGATGGCTTATCTTCGAATACATGCGAAACAAATGGATTAGCTTCATAAACTTGTGATATACATGATTTAGCTTCAACAGCATACGAAATAAACGAGTTAGATTCAAATCCATGCGAAACACATGATTTAACTTGAAATCAATGCGAAGTAGAAGGCTTATCTTCGAATCCATGCGAAACAAATGGTTTAACTGCAAATACTTGTGATATACATGATTCAGCTTCAACTGCATGCAAAAAAAACGAGTTAGCTTCAAATCCGTGCGAACACATGATTTAGCTTCAAATCAATGCGAAGTAGGAGGCTTATCTTCGAATCCATGCGAAACAAATGGTTTAGCTTCAAATACTTGTGATATACATGATTTAGCTTCAACAGCATGCGAAGCAAACGAGTTAGCTTCAAATCCATGCGAAACACATTATTTTGCTTCAAATTAATGCGAATTAGAAGGGTTATCTTGGAATCCATGCGAAACATATGATATAGCTTCAAATACTTGTGATATACATGATTTAGCTTCAACTGCATTGCAAAAAGACGAGTTAGCTTAAAATCCATGCGGAACATATGATTTAGCCTTAAATCAATGCGAAGTAGAAGGCTGATCTTCGAATCCATGCGTAACAAATGTTTTAGCTTCAAATACTTGTGATATACATGATTTATCTTGAACAGCATGCGAAACAAACGAGGTAGCTTCAAATCAATGCGAACACATGATTTAGCTTCAAATCAATGCGGAGTAGATGGATTATCTTCGAATCCATGCGAAACAAATGGTTTATCTTCAAATACTTGTGATATACATGATTTAGATTTAACAGCATGCGAAACAAACGAGTTATCTTCAAATCCAATCGAAACACATGATTTAGCTTCAAATGAATGCGAAGAACATGGATTATCTTCGAATCCATGCGAAACAAATGGTTTAGCTTCAAATACTTGTGATGTACATGATTTAGCTTCAACTGCATGCGAAAAAAACGAGTTAGCTTCAAATCCATGCGAAACACATGATTTAGCATCTAATCAATGCGAAGTAGAAGGCTGATTTTCGAATCCATGCGAAGCAAATGGTTTGGCTTCAAATACTTGTGATACACTTGATTTAGCTTCAACAGCATGCGAAACAAAACGAGTTAGATTCAAATCCATGCGAAACACATGATTTAGCTTCAAATCAATGCGAAGTAGATGGCTTATCTTCGAATACATGCGAAACAAATGGATTAGCTTCATACACTTGTGATATACATGATTTAGCTTCAACAGCATACGAAATAAACGAGTTAGATTCAAATGCATGCGAAACACATGATTTAACTTGAAATCAATGCGAAGTAGAAGGGTTATCTTCGAATACATGCGAAACAAATGGTTTAGCTGCAAATACTTGTGATATACATGATTTAGCTTCAACAGCATGCGAAATGAACGAGTTAGATTCAAATCCATGCGAAACACATGATTTAGCTTCAAATCAATGCGAAGTGGAAGGCATATCTTCGAATCCATGCGAAACAAATGGATTAGATTCATATACTTGTGATACACATGATTTAGCTTCAACAGCATGCGAAACAAACGAGTTCGACTCAAATCCATGCGAAACACATGATTTAGTTTCAAATCAATGCAAAGTAGAAGGGTTATCTTCGAATCCATGCGAAACAAATGGATTAGCTTCATATACTTGTGATACACATGATTTAACTTCAACAGCATGCGGAATAAACGAGTTAGATCCAAATCCATGCGAAACACATGATTTAGCTTCAAATCAATTTGAAGTAGAAGGGTTATCTTCGAATAAATGCGAAACAAATGATGTAGCTTCAAATACTTGTGATATACATGATTTAGTTCCAACAGCATGCGAAACAAACGAGTTGGATTCAAATCCATGCGAAACACATGATTTATCTTCAAATCAATGCGAAGTAGAAGGGTTATCTTCGAATCCATGCGAAACAAATGGTTTAGCTTCATATACTTGTGATATACATGATTTAGCTTCAACAGCATACGATATAAACGAGTTAGATTCAAATGCATGCGAAACACATGATTTAACTTGAAATCAATGCGAAGTAGAAGGGTTATCTTCGAATCCATGCGAAACAAATGGTTTAGCTGCAAATACTTGTGATATACATGATTTAGCTTCAACAGCATGCGAAATGAACGAGTTAGATTCAAATCCATGCGAAACACATGATTTAGCTTCAAATCAATGCGAAGTGGAAGGCATATCTTCGAATCCGTGCGAAACAAATGGATTAGATTCATATACTTGTGATACACATGATTTAGCTTCAACAGCATGCGAAATAAACGAGTTAGATCCAAATCCATGCGAAACACATGATTTAGTTTCAAATCAATGCGAAGTAGAAGGATTATCTTCGAATAAATGCGAAACAAATGATGTAGCTTCAAATACTTGTGATATACATGATTTAGTTCCAACAGCATGCGAAACAAACGAGTTGGATTCAAATCCATGCGAAACACATGATTTATCTTCAAATCAATGCGAAGTAGAAGGGTTATCTTCGAATCCATGCGAAACAAATTGTTTAGCTGCAAATACTTGTGATGTACATGATTTAGCTTCAACTGCATGCGAAAAAAACGAGTTAGCTTCAAATCCATGCGAAACACATGATTTAGCATCTAATCAATGCGAAGTAGAAGGCTGATTTTCGAATCCATGCGAAGCAAATGGTTTGGCTTCAAATACTTGTGATACACTTGATTTAGCTTCAACAGCATGCGAAACAAACGAGTTAGATTCAAATCCATGCGAAACACATGATTTATCTTCAAATCAATGCGAAGTAGAAGGGTTATCTTCGAATCCATGCGAAACAAATGGTTTAGCTGCAAATACTTGTGATATACATGATTTAGCATCAACTGCATGCTAAAAAAACGAGTTAGCTTCAAATCCATGCGAAACACATGATTTAGCATCTAATCAATGCGAAGTAGAAGGCTGATTTTCGAATCCATGCGAAGCAAATGATTTCGCTTCAAATACTTGTGATACACTTGATTTAGCTTCAACAGCATGCGAAACAAGCGAGTTAGACTCAAATCCATGCGAAACACATGATTTAGCTTCAAATCTATGCGAAGTAGAAGGCAGATTTTCGAATCCATGCGAAGCAAATGGTTTGGCTTCAAATACTTGTGATATACATGATTTAGCTTCAACTGCATGCGAAACAAACGAGTTAACTTCAAACCCATGCGAAACACATGATTTAGCTTCAAATCAATGTGAAGTGGAAGGCTTACCTTCGAATCCATGCGAAACGAATAGTTTAGCTTCAAATACTTGTGATATACATGGTTCAGCTTCAACTGCATGCGAAACAAACGAGTTAGCTTCGAATCCATGCGAAACACATGATTTAGCTTCAAATCAATGCGAAGTAGGAGACTTATCTTCGAATCCATGCGAAAGAAATGGTTTAGCTGCAAATACTTGTGATATACATGATTTAGCTTCACCTGCATGCGAAACAAACGTTTTAACTTCAAATCCATGCGAAACACATGATTTATCTTCAAATCAATGCGAAGTGGAAGGCTTACCTTCGAATCCATGCGAAACGAATAGTTTAGCTTCAAATACTTGTGATATACATGGTTCAGCTTCAACTGCATGCGAAACAAACGAGTTAGCTTCAAATCCATGCGAAACACATGATTTAGCTTCAAATGAATGCGAAGAACATGGATTATCTTCGAATCCATGCGAAACAAATGGTTTAGCTTCAAATACTTGTGATGTACATGATTTAGCTTCAACTGCATGCGAAAAAAACGAGTTAGCTTCAAATCCATGTGAAACACATGATTTATCTTCAAATCAATGCGAAGTAGGAGGCTTATCTTCGAATCCATGCGAAACAAATGGTTTAGCTTCAAATACTTGTGATATACAATGATTTAGCTTCAACAGCATGCGAAACAAACGAGTTATCTTCAAAGCCAAGCGAAACACATGATTTAGCTTCAAATTAATGCGAAGTAGATGGATTATCTTCGAATGCATGCGACAAACGGTTTAGCTTCAAATACTTGTGATGTACATGATTTAGCTTCAACTGCATGCGAAAAAAACGAGTTTAGCTTCAAATCCATGCGAAACACATGATTTAGCTTCAAATCAGTGCGAAGTAGATGGATTATCTTTGAATTCATGCGAAACAAATGGATTAGCTTCATAAACTTGTGATATACATGATTTAGCTTCAACAGCATACGAAATAAACGAGTTAGATTCAAATCCATGCGAAACACATGATTTAACTTGAAATCAATGAGAAGTAGAAGGGTTATCTTCGAATCCATGCGAAGCAAATGGTTTGGCTTCAAATACTTGTGATATACATGATTTAGCTTCAACTGCATGCGAAACAAACGAGTTAACTTCAAATCCATGCGAAACACATTATTTAGCTTCAAATCAATGCGAAGTGGAAGGCTTACCTTCGAATCCATGCGAAACATATGATATAGCTTCAAATACTTGTGATATACATGGTTCAGCTTCAACTGCATGCGAAACAAACGAGTTAGCTTCAAATCCATGCGAAACACATGATTTAGCTTCAAATCAATGCGAAGTAGGAGACTTATCTTCGAATCAATGCGAAACAAATGGTTTAGCTTCAAATACTTGTGATATACATGATTTAGCTTCAACAGCATGCGAAACAAACGAGTTATCATCAAATCCAAGCGAAACACATGATTTAGCTTCAAATTAATGCGAAGTAGATGGATTATCTTCGAATGCTTGCGACAAATGGTTTAGCTTCAAATACTTGTGATGTACATGATTTAGCTTCAACTGCATGCGAAAAAAACGAGTTTAGCTTCAAATCCATGCGAAACACATGATTTAGCTTCAAATCAATTCGAATTAGAAGGGTTATCTTCGAATCCATGCGAAACATATGATATAGCTTCAAATACTTGTGATATACATGATTTAGATTCAACAGCATGCGAAACAAACGAGTTAGCTTCAAATCCATGCGAAACACATGATTTAGCTTCAAATCAATGCGAAGTAGATGGATTATCTTCGAATCCATGCGAAACAAATGGTTTATCTTCAAATACTTGTGATATACATGATTTAACTTCAACAGCATGCGTAACAAATGAGTTAGATTCAAATCCATGCGAAACACATGATTTAGCTTCAAATCAATGCGAAGTGGAAGGCTGATTTTCGAATCCATGCGAAGCAAATGGTTTGGCTTCAAATACTTGTGATATACATGATTTAGCTTCAACTGCATGCGAAACAAACGAGTTAACTTCAAACCCATGCGAAACACATGATTTAGCTTCAAATCAATGTGAAGTGGAAGGCTTACCTTCGAATCCATGCGAAACGAATAGTTTAGCTTCAAATACTTGTGATATACATGGTTCAGCTTCAACTGCATGCGAAACAAACGAGTTAGCTTCGAATCCATGCGAAACACATGATTTAGCTTCAAATCAATGCGAAGTAGGAGACTTATCTTCGAATCCATGCGAAACAAATGGTTTAGCTGCAAATACTTGTGATATACATGATTTAGCTTCACCTGCATGCGAAACAAACGTTTTAACTTCAAATCCATGCGAAACACATGATTTATCTTCAAATCAATGCGAAGTGGAAGGCTTACCTTCGAATCCATGCGAAACGAATAGTTTAGCTTCAAATACTTGTGATATACATGGTTCAGCTTCAACTGCATGCGAAACAAACGAGTTAGCTTCAAATCCATGCGAAACACATGATTTAGCTTCAAATGAATGCGAAGAACATGGATTATCTTCGAATACATGCGAAACAAATGGTTTAGCTTCAAATACTTGTGACGTACATGATTTAGCTTCAACTGCATGCGAAAAAAACGAGTTAGCTTCAAATCCATGCGAAACACATGATTTATCTTCAAATCAATGCGAAGTAGAAGGCTGATTTTCGAATCCATGCGAAACGAATAGTTTAGCTTCAAATACTTGTGATATACATGGTTCAGCTTCAACTGCATGCGAAACAAACGAGTTAGCTTCAAATCCATGCGAAACACATGATTTAGCTTCAAATCAATGCGAAGTAGGAGGCTTATCTTCGAATCCATGCGAAACAAATGGTTTAGCTTCAAATACTTGTGATATACAATGATTTAGCTTCAACAGCATGCGAAACAAACGAGTTATCTTCAAAGCCAAGCGAAACACATGATTTAGCTTCAAATTAATGCGAAGTAGATGGATTATCTTCGAATGCATGCGACAAATGGTTTAGCTTCAAATACTTGTGATGTACATGATTTAGCTTCAACTGCATGCGAAAAAAACGAGTTTAGCTTCAAATCCATGCGAAACACATGATTTAGCTTCAAATCAATTCGAATTAGAAGGGTTATCTTCGAATCCATGCGAAACATATGATATAGCTTCAAATACTTGTGATATACATGATTTAGATTCAACAGCATGCGAAACAAACGAGTTAGCTTCAAATCCATGCGAAACACATGATTTAGCTTCAAATCAATGCGAAGTAGATGGATTATCTTCGAATCCATGCGAAACAAATGGTTTATCTTCAAATACTTGTGATATACATGATTTAACTTCAACAGCATGCGTAACAAACGAGTTAGATTCAAATCCATGCGAAACACATGATTTAGCTTCAAATCAATGCGAAGTAGATGGCTTATCTTCGAATACATGCGAAACAAATGGATTAGCTTCATAAACTTGTGATATACATGATTTAGCTTCAACAGCATACGAAATAAACGAGTTAGATTCAAATCCATGCGAAACACATGATTTAACTTGAAATCAATGAGAAGTAGAAGGGTTATCTTCGAATCCATGCGAAGCAAATGGATTAGCTTCATATACTTGTGATATACATGATTTGTAGCTTCAACAGCATACGAAATAAACGAGTTAGATTCAAATCCATGCGAAACACATGATTTAACTTGAAATCAATGCGAAGTAGAAGGGTTATCTTCGAATCCATGCGAAACAAACGGTTTAGCTGCAAATACTTGTGATATACATGATTTAGCTTCAACAGCATGCGAAATGAACGAGTTAGATTCAAATCCATGCGAAACACATGATTTAGCTTCAAATCAATGCGAAGTGGAAGGCATATCTTCGAATCCATGCGAAACAAATGGATTAGATTCATATACTTGTGATACACATGATTTAGCTTCAACAGCATGCGAAATAAACGAGTTAGATCCAAATCCATGCGAAACACATGATTTAGTTTCAAATCAATGCGAAGTAGAAGGGTTATCTTCGAATCCATGCGAAACAAATGGTTTAGCTGCAAATACTTGTGATATACATGATTTAGCTTCAACTGCATGCGAAACAAACGAGTTAACTTCAAATCCATGCGAAACACATGATTTAGCTTCAAATCAATGCGAAGTGGAAGTCTTATCTTCGAATCCATGCGAAACAAATGGATTAGATTCATATACTTGTGATACACATGATTTAGCTTCAACAGCATGCGGAATAAACGAGTTAGATCCAAATCCATGCGAAACACATGATTTAGCTTCAAATCAATGCGAAGTAGAAGGGTTATCTTCGAATAAATGCGAATCAAATGATGTAGCTTCAAATACTTGTGATATACATGATTTAGTTCCAACAGCATGCGAAACAAACGAGTTGGATTCAAATCCATGCGAAACACATGATTTATCTTCAAATCAATGCGAAGTAGAAGGGTTATCTTCGAATCCATGCGAAACAAATGGTTTAGCTGCAAATACTTGTGATATACATGATTTAGCATCAACTGCATGCTAAAAAAACGAGTTAGCTTCAAATCCATGCGAAACACATGATTTAGCATCTAATCAATGCGAAGTAGAAGGCTGATTTTCGAATCCATGCGAAGCAAATGATTTCGCTTCAAATACTTGTGATACACTTGATTTAGCTTCAACAGCATGCGAAACAAGCGAGTTAGACTCAAATCCATGCGAAACACATGATTTAGCTTCAAATCTATGCGAAGTAGAAGGCAGATTTTCGAATCCATGCGAAGCAAATGGTTTGGCTTCAAATACTTGTGATATACATGATTTAGCTTCAACTGCATGCGAAACAAACGAGTTAACTTCAAACCCATGCGAAACACATGATTTAGCTTCAAATCAATGTGAAGTGGAAGGCTTACCTTCGAATCCATGCGAAACGAATAGTTTAGCTTCAAATACTTGTGATATACATGGTTCAGCTTCAACTGCATGCGAAACAAACGAGTTAGCTTCGAATCCATGCGAAACACATGATTTAGCTTCAAATCAATGCGAAGTAGGAGACTTATCTTCGAATCCATGCGAAACAAATGGTTTAGCTGCAAATACTTGTGATATACATGATTTAGCTTCACCTGCATGCGAAACAAACGTTTTAACTTCAAATCCATGCGAAACACATGATTTATCTTCAAATCAATGCGAAGTGGAAGGCTTACCTTCGAATCCATGCGAAACGAATAGTTTAGCTTCAAATACTTGTGATATACATGGTTCAGCTTCAACTGCATGCGAAACAAACGAGTTAGCTTCAAATCCATGCGAAACACATGATTTAGCTTCAAATGAATGCGAAGAACATGGATTATCTTCGAATCCATGCGAAACAAATGGTTTAGCTTCAAATACTTGTGATGTACATGATTTAGCTTCAACTGCATGCGAAAAAAACGAGTTAGCTTCAAATCCATGCGAAACACATGATTTATCTTCAAATCAATGCGAAGTAGAAGGCTGATCTTCGAATCCATGCGAAACGAATAGTTTAGCTTCAAATACTTGTGATATACATGGTTCAGCTTCAACTGCATGCGAAACAAACGAGTTAGCTTCAAATCCATGCGAAACACATGATTTAGCTTCAAATCAATGCGAAGTAGGAGGCTTATCTTCGAATCCATGCGAAACAAATGGTTTAGCTTCAAATACTTGTGATATACAATGATTTAGCTTCAACAGCATGCGAAACAAACGAGTTATCTTCAAAGCCAAGCGAAACACATGATTTAGCTTCAAATTAATGCCAAGTAGATGGATTATCTTCGAATGCATGCGACAAACGGTTTAGCTTCAAATACTTGTGATGTACATGATTTAGCTTCAACTGCATGCGAAAAAAACGAGTTTAGCTTCAAATCCATGCGAAACACATGATTTAGCTTCAAATCAATTCGAATTAGAAGGGTTATCTTCGAATCCATGCGAAACATATGATATAGCTTCAAATACTTGTGATATACATGATTTAGATTCAACAGCATGCGAAACAAACGAGTTAGCTTCAAATCCATGCGAAACACATGAGTTAGCTTCAAATCAGTGCGAAGTAGATGGATTATCTTTGAATTCATGCGAAACAAATGGATTAGCTTCATAAACTTGTGATATACATGATTTAGCTTCAACAGCATACGAAATAAACGAGTTAGATTCAAATCCATGCGAAACACATGATTTAACTTGAAATCAATGAGAAGTAGAAGGGTTATCTTCGAATCCATGCGAAGCAAATGGTTTGGCTTCAAATACTTGTGATATACATGATTTAGCTTCAACTGCATGCGAAACAAACGAGTTAACTTCAAATCCATGCGAAACACATGATTTAGCTTCAAATCAATGCGAAGTGGAAGGCTTACCTTCGAATCCATGCGAAACATATGATATAGCTTCAAATACTTGTGATATACATGGTTCAGCTTCAACTGCATGCGAAACAAACGAGTTAGCTTCAAATCCATGCGAAACACATGATTTAGCTTCAAATCAATGCGAAGTAGGAGACTTATCTTCGAATCCATGCGAAACAAATGGTTTAGCTTCAAATACTTGTGATATACATGATTTAGCTTCAACAGCATGCGAAACAAACGAGTTATCATCAAATCCAAGCGAAACACATGATTTAGCTTCAAATTAATGCGAAGTAGATGGATTATCTTCGAATGCTTGCGACAAATGGTTTAGCTTCAAATACTTGTGATGTACATGATTTAGCTTCAACTGCATGCGAAAAAAACGTGTGTAGCTTCAAATCCATGCGAAACACATGATTTAGCTTCAAATCAATTCGAATTAGAAGGGTTATCTTCGAATCCATGCGAAACATATGATATAGCTTCAAATACTTGTGATATACATGATTTAGATTCAACAGCATGCGAAACAAACGAGTTAGCTTCAAATCCATGCGAAACACATGATTTAGCTTCAAATCAATGCGAAGTAGATGGATTATCTTCGAATCCATGCGAAACAAATGGTTTATCTTCAAATACTTGTGATATACATGATTTAACTTCAACAGCATGCGTAACAAACGAGTTAGATTCAAATCCATGCGAAACACATGATTTAGCTTCAAATCAATGCGAAGTAGATGGCTTATCTTCGAATACATACGAAACAAATGGATTAGCTTCATAACCTTGTGATATACATGATTTAGCTTCAACAGCATACGAAATAAACGAGTTAGATTCAAATCCATGCGAAACACATGATTTAACTTGAAATCAATGAGAAGTAGAAGGGTTATCTTCGAATCCATGCGAAGCAAATGGATTAGCTTCATATACTTGTGATATACATGATTTTTAGCTTCAACAGCATACGAAATAAACGAGTTAGATTCAAATCCATGCGAAACACATGATTTAACTTGAAATCAATGCGAAGTAGAAGGGTTATCTTCGAATCCATGCGAAACAAACGGTTTAGCTGCAAATACTTGTGATATACACGATTTAGCTTCAACAGCATGCGAAACAAACGAGTTAGATTCAAATCCATGCGAAACACATGATTTAGCTTCAAATCAATGCGAAGTAGAAGGCTTATGTTCGAATCCAAGCGAAACAATTGGATTAGCTTCATATACTTGCGATATACATGATTTAGCTTCACACAGCATGCGAAATAAACGAGTTAGATTCAAATCCATGCGAAACACATGATTTAACTTCAAATCAATGCGAAGTAGAAGGGTTATCTTCGAATCCATGCGAAACAAATGGTTTAGCTGCAAATACTTGTGATATACATGATTTAGCTTCAACTGCATGCGAAACAAACGAGTTAACTTCAAATCCATGCGAAACACATGATTTAGCTTCAAATCAATGCGAAGTGGAAGGCTTACCTTCGAATCCATGCGAAACGAATAGTTTAGCTTCAAATACTTGTGATATACATGATTTAGCTTCAACTGCATGCGAAACAAACGAGTTAACTTCAAATCCATGCGAAACACATGATTTAGCTTCAAATCAATGCGAAGTGGAAGGCTTACCTTCGAATCCATGCGAAACATATGGTATAGCTTCAAATACTTGTGATATACATGGTTCAGCTTCAACTGCATGCGAAACAAACGAGTTAGCTTCAAATCCATGCGAAACACATGATTTAGCTTCAAATCAATGCGAAGTAGGAGACTTATCTTCGAATCCATGCGAAACAAATGGTTTAGCTGCAAATACTTGTGATATACATGATTTAGCTTCAACTGCATGCGAAACAAACGAGTTATCATCAAATCCAAGCGAAACACATGATTTAGCTTCAAATTAATGCGAAGTAGATGGATTATCTTCGAATGCTTGCGACAAATGGTTTAGCTTCAAATACTTGTGATGTACATGATTTAGCTTCAACTGCATGCGAAAAAAACGTGTGTAGCTTCAAATCCATGCGAAACACATGATTTTGCTTTAAATCAATGCGAATTAGAAGGGTTATCTTCGAATCCATGCGAAACATATGATATAGCTTCAAATACTTGTGATATACATGATTTAGATTCAACAGCATGCGAAACAAACGAGTTAGCTTCAAATCCATGCGAAACACATGATTTAGCTTCAAATCAATGCGAAGTAGATGGATTATCTTCGAATCCATGCGAAACAAATGGTTTATCTTCAAATACTTGTGATATACATGATTTAGGTTTAACAGCATGCGAAACAAACGAGTTATCTTCAAATCCAATCGAAACACATGATTTAGCTTCAAATGAATGCGAAGAACATGGATTATCTTCGAATCCATGCGAAACAAATGGTTTAGCTTCAAATACTTGTGATGTACATGATTTAGCTTCAACTGCATGCGAAAAAAACGAGTTAGCTGCAAATCCATGCGAAACACATGATTTAGCATCTAATCAATGCGAAGTAGAAGGCTGATTTTCGAATCCATGCGAAGCAAATGGTTTGGCTTCAAATACTTGTGATACACTTGATTTAGCTTCAACAGCATGCGAAACAAACGAGTTAGATTCAAATCCATGCGAAACACATGATTTAGCTTCAAATCAATGCGAAGTAGAAGGGTTATCTTCGAATCCATGCGAAACAAATGGTTTAGCTGCAAATACTTGTGATATACATGATTTAGCTTCAACAGCGTGCGAAATGAACGAGTTAGATTCAAATCCATGCGAAACACATGATTTAGCTTCAAATCAATGCGAAGTGGAAGGCTTATCTTCGAATCCATGCGAAACAAATGGATTAGATTCATATACTTGTGATACACATGATTTAGCTTCAGCAGCATGCGAAATAAACGAGTTAGATCCAAATCCATGCGAAACACATGATTTAGTTTCAAATGAATGCGAAGTAGGAGACTTATCTTCGAATCCATGCGAAACAAATGGTTTAGCTTCAAATACTTGTGATATACATGATTTAGCTTCAACAGCATGCGAAACAAACGAGTTATCATCAAATCCAAGCGAAACACATGATTTAGCTTCAAATTAATGCGAAGTAGATGGATTATCTTCGAATGCTTGCGACAAATGGTTTAGCATCAAATACTTGTGATGTACATGATTTAGCTTCAACTGCATGCGAAAAAAACGTGTGTAGCTTCAAATCCATGCGAAACACATGATTTAGCTTTAAATCAATGCGAATTAGAAGGGTTATCTTCGAATCCATGCGAAACAAATGGTTTAGCTTCAAATACTTGTGATGTACATGATTTAGCTTCAACTGCATGCGAAAAAAACGAGTTAGCTTCAAATCCATGTGAAACACATGATTTATCTTCAAATCAATGCGAAGTAGAAGGCTGATTTTCGAATCCATGCGAAACGAATAGTTTAGCTTCAAATACTTGTGATATACATGGTTCAGCTTCAACTGCATGCGAAACAAACGAGTTAGCTTCAAATCCATGCGAAACACATGATTTAGCTTCAAATCAATGCGAAGTAGGAGGCTTATCTTCGAATCCATGCGAAACAAATGGTTTAGCTTCAAATACTTGTGATATACAATGATTTAGCTTCAACAGCATGCGAAACAAACGAGTTATCTTCAAAGCCAAGCGAAACACATGATTTAGCTTCAAATGAATGCGAAGAACATGGATTATCTTCGAATCCATGCGAAACAAATGGTTTAGCTTCAAATACTTGTGATGTACATGATTTAGCTTCAACTGCATGCGAAAAAAACGAGTTAGCTTCAAATCCATGCGAAACACATGATTTAGCATCTAATCAATGCGAAGTAGAAGGCTGATTTTCGAATCCATGCGAAGCAAATGGTTTGGCTTCAAATACTTGTGATACACTTGATTTAGCTTCAACAGCATGCGAAACAAACGAGTTAGATTCAAATCCATGCGAAACACATGATTTAGCTTCAAATCAATGCGAAGTAGATGGCTTATCTTCGAATACATGCGAAACAAATGGATTAGCTTCATATACTTGTGATATACATGATTTAGCTTCAACAGCATACGAAATAAACGAGTTAGATTCAAATGCATGCGAAACACATGATTTAACTTGAAATCAATGCGAAGTAGAAGGGTTATCTTCGAATCCATGCGAAACAAATGGTTTAGCTGCAAATACTTGTGATATACATGATTTAGCTTCAACAGCATGCGAAATGAACGAGTTAGATTCAAATCCATGCGAAACACATGATTTAGCTTCAAATCAATGCGAAGTGGAAGGCTTATCTTCGAATCCATGCGAAACAAATGGATTAGATTCATATACTTGTGATACACATGATTTAGCTTCAACAGCATGCGAAATAAACGAGTTAGATCCAAATCCATGCGAAACACATGATTTAGCTTCAAATCAATGCGAAGTAGATGGATTATCTTCGAATCCATGCGAAACAAATGGTTTATCTTCAAATACTTGTGATATACATGATTTAGCTTTAACAGCATGCGAAACAAACGAGTTATCTTCAAATCCAATCGAAACACAAGATTTAGCTTCAAATGAATGCGAAGAACATGGATTATCTTCGAATCCATGCGAAACAAATGGTTTAGCTTCAAATACTTGTGATGTACATGATTTAGCTTCAACTGCATGCGAAAAAAACGAGTTAGCTTCAAATCCATGCGAAACACATGATTTAGCATCTAATCAATGCGAAGTAGAAGGCTGATTTTCGAATCCATGCGAAGCAAATGGTTTGGCTTCAAATACTTGTGATACACTTGATTTAGCTTCAACAGCATGCGAAACAAACGAGTTAGATTCAAATCCATGCGAAACACATGATTTAGCTTCAAATCAATGCGAAGTAGATGGCTTACCTTCGAATACGTGCGAAACAAATGGATTAGCTTCATATACTTGTGATATACATGATTTAGCTTCAACAGCATACGAAATAAACGAGTTAGATTCAAATGCATGCGAAACACATGATTTAACTTGAAATCAATGCGAAGTAGAAGGGTTATCTTCGAATCCATGCGAAACAAATGGTTTAGCTGCAAATACTTGTGATATACATGATTTAGCTTCAACTGCATGCGAAACAAACGAGTTAACTTCAAATCCATGCGAAACACATGATTTAGCTTCAAATCAATGCGAAGTGGAAGGCTTATCTTCGAATCCATGCGAAACAAATGGATTAGATTCATATACTTGTGATACACATGATTTAGCTTCAACAGCATGCGAAATAAACGAGTTAGATCCAAATCCATGCGAAACACATGATTTAGCTTCAAATCAATGCGAAGTAGATGGATTATCTTCGAATCCATGCGAAACAAATGGTTTATCTTCAAATACTTGTGATATACATGATTTAGCTTTAACAGCATGCGAAACAAACGAGTTATCTTCAAATCCAATCGAAACACAAGATTTAGCTTCAAATGAATGCGAAGAACATGGATTATCTTCGAATCCATGCGAAACAAATGGTTTAGCTTCAAATACTTGTGATGTACATGATTTAGCTTCAACTGCATGCGAAAAAAACGAGTTAGCTTCAAATCCATGCGAAACACATGATTTAGCATCTAATCAATGCGAAGTAGAAGGCTGATTTTCGAATCCATGCGAAGCAAATGGTTTGGCTTCAAATACTTGTGATACACTTGATTTAGCTTCAACAGCATGCGAAACAAACGAGTTAGATTCAAATCCATGCGAAACACATGATTTAGCTTCAAATCAATGCGAAGTAGATGGCTTACCTTCGAATACGTGCGAAACAAATGGATTAGCTTCATATACTTGTGATATACATGATTTAGCTTCAACAGCATACGAAATAAACGAGTTAGATTCAAATGCATGCGAAACACATGATTTAACTTGAAATCAATGCGAAGTAGAAGGGTTATCTTCGAATCCATGCGAAACAAATGGTTTAGCTGCAAATACTTGTGATATACATGATTTAGCTTCAACAGCATGCGAAATGAACGAGTTAGATTCAAATCCATGCAAAACACATGATTTAGCTTCAAATCAATGCGAAGTGGAAGGCTTATCTTCGAATCCATGCGAAACAAATGGATTAGATTCATATACTTGTGATACACATGATTTAGCTTCAACAGCATGCGAAATAAACGAGTTAGATCCAAATCCATGCGAAACACATGATTTAGTTTCAAATCAATGCGAAGTAGAAGGGTTATCTTCGAATCCATGCGAAACAAATGGTTTAGCTGCAAATTCTTGTGATATACATGATTTAGCTTCAACTGCATGCGAAACAAACGAGTTAACTTCAAATCCATGCGAAACACATGATTTAGCTTCAAATCAATGCGAAGTGGAAGTCTTATCTTCGAATCCATGCGAAACAAATGGATTAGATTCATATACTTGTGATACACATGATTTAGCTTCAACAGCATGCGAAATAAACGAGTTAGATCCAAATCCATGCGAAACACATGATTTAGCTTCAAATCAATGCGAAGTAGAAGGGTTATCTTCGAATAAATGCGAAACAAATGATATAGCTTCAAATACTTGTGATATACATGATTCAGTTCCAACAGCATGCGAAACAAACTTGTTGGATTCAAATCCATGCGAAACACATGATTTATCTTCAAATCAATGCGAAGTAGATGCACTATCTTCGAATGCATGCGACAAATGTTTTAGCTTCAAATACTTGTGATGTACATGATTTAGCTTCAACTGCATGCGAAAAAAACGTGTGTAGCTTCAAATCCATGCGAAACACATGATTTAGCTTTAAATCAATGCGAATTAGAAGGGTTATCTTCGAATCCATGCGAAACATATGATATAGCTTCAAATACTTGTGATATACATGATTTAGCTTCAACTGCATGCGAAACAAACGAGTTACCTTCAAAGCCAAGCGAAACACATGATTTAGCTTCAAATTAATGCGAAGTAGATGGATTATCTTCGAATGCATGCGACAAATGGTTTAGCTTCAAATACTTGTGATGTACATGATTTAGCTTCAACTGCATGCGAAAAAAACGAGTTTAGCTTCAAATCCATGCGAAACACATGATTTAGCTTCAAATCAATTCGAATTAGAAGGGTTATCTTCGAATCCATGCGAAACATATGATATAGCTTCAAATACTTGTGATATACATGATTTAGATTCAACAGCATGCGAAACAAACGAGTTAGCTTCAAATCCATGCGAAACACATGATTTAGCTTCAAATCAATGCGAAGTAGATGGATTATCTTCGAATCCATGCGAAACAAATGGTTTATCTTCAAATACTTGTGATATACATGATTTAACTTCAACAGCATGCGTAACAAACGAGTTAGATTCAAATCCATGCGAAACACATGATTTAGCTTCAAATCAATGCGAAGTAGATGGCTTATCTTCGAATACATGCGAAACAAATGGATTAGCTTCATAACCTTGTGATATACATGATTTAGCTTCAACAGCATACGAAATAAACGAGTTAGATTCAAATCCATGCGAAACACATGATTTAACTTGAAATCAATGAGAAGTAGAAGGGTTATCTTCGAATCCATGCGAAGCAAATGGATTAGCTTCATATACTTGTGATATACATGATTTTTAGCTTCAACAGCATACGAAATAAACGAGTTAGATTCAAATCCATGCGAAACACATGATTTAACTTGAAATCAATGCGAAGTAGAAGGGTTATCTTCGAATCCATGCGAAACAAACGGTTTAGCTGCAAATACTTGTGATATACACGATTTAGCTTCAACAGCATGCGAAACAAACGAGTTAGATTCAAATCCATGCGAAACACATGATTTAGCTTCAAATCAATGCGAAGTAGAAGGCTTATGTTCGAATCCAAGCGAAACAATTGGATTAGCTTCATATACTTGCGATATACATGATTTAGCTTCACACAGCATGCGAAATAAACGAGTTAGATTCAAATCCATGCGAAACACATGATTTAACTTCAAATCAATGCGAAGTAGAAGGGTTATCTTCGAATCCATGCGAAACAAATGGTTTAGCTGCAAATACTTGTGATATACATGATTTAGCTTCAACTGCATGCGAAACAAACGAGTTAACTTCAAATCCATGCGAAACACATGATTTAGCTTCAAATCAATGCGAAGTGGAAGGCTTACCTTCGAATCCATGCGAAACGAATAGTTTAGCTTCAAATACTTGTGATATACATGATTTAGCTTCAACTGCATGCGAAACAAACGAGTTAACTTCAAATCCATGCGAAACACATGATTTAGCTTCAAATCAATGCGAAGTGGAAGGCTTACCTTCGAATCCATGCGAAACATATGGTATAGCTTCAAATACTTGTGATATACATGGTTCAGCTTCAACTGCATGCGAAACAAACGAGTTAGCTTCAAATCCATGCGAAACACATGATTTAGCTTCAAATCAATGCGAAGTAGGAGACTTATCTTCGAATCCATGCGAAACAAATGGTTTAGCTGCAAATACTTGTGATATACATGATTTAGCTTCAACTGCATGCGAAACAAACGAGTTATCATCAAATCCAAGCGAAACACATGATTTAGCTTCAAATTAATGCGAAGTAGATGGATTATCTTCGAATGCTTGCGACAAATGGTTTAGCTTCAAATACTTGTGATGTACATGATTTAGCTTCAACTGCATGCGAAAAAAACGTGTGTAGCTTCAAATCCATGCGAAACACATGATTTTGCTTTAAATCAATGCGAATTAGAAGGGTTATCTTCGAATCCATGCGAAACATATGATATAGCTTCAAATACTTGTGATATACATGATTTAGATTCAACAGCATGCGAAACAAACGAGTTAGCTTCAAATCCATGCGAAACACATGATTTAGCTTCAAATCAATGCGAAGTAGATGGATTATCTTCGAATCCATGCGAAACAAATGGTTTATCTTCAAATACTTGTGATATACATGATTTAGGTTTAACAGCATGCGAAACAAACGAGTTATCTTCAAATCCAATCGAAACACATGATTTAGCTTCAAATGAATGCGAAGAACATGGATTATCTTCGAATCCATGCGAAACAAATGGTTTAGCTTCAAATACTTGTGATGTACATGATTTAGCTTCAACTGCATGCGAAAAAAACGAGTTAGCTGCAAATCCATGCGAAAC
The DNA here is from genome assembly GCF_051020955.1 of Megalopta genalis. Taxonomy (NCBI): domain Eukaryota; kingdom Metazoa; phylum Arthropoda; class Insecta; order Hymenoptera; family Halictidae; genus Megalopta; species Megalopta genalis. The sequence goes on along the minus strand of NW_027476214.1, from coordinate 96,242 downwards.
ACATGATTTAGCATCTAATCAATGCGAAGTAGAAGGCTGATTTTCGAATCCATGCGAAGCAAATGGTTTGGCTTCAAATACTTGTGATACACTTGATTTAGCTTCAACAGCATGCGAAACAAACGAGTTAGATTCAAATCCATGCGAAACACATGATTTAGCTTCAAATCAATGCGAAGTAGAAGGGTTATCTTCGAATCCATGCGAAACAAATGGTTTAGCTGCAAATGCTTGTGATATACATGATTTAGCTTCAACAGCGTGCGAAATGAACGAGTTAGATTCAAATCCATGCGAAACACATGATTTAGCTTCAAATCAATGCGAAGTGGAAGGCTTATCTTCGAATCCATGCGAAACAAATGGATTAGATTCATATACTTGTGATACACATGATTTAGCTTCAGCAGCATGCGAAATAAACGAGTTAGATCCAAATCCATGCGAAACACATGATTTAGTTTCAAATGAATGCGAAGTAGGAGACTTATCTTCGAATCCATGCGAAACAAATGGTTTAGCTTCAAATACTTGTGATATACATGATTTAGCTTCAACAGCATGCGAAACAAACGAGTTATCATCAAATCCAAGCGAAACACATGATTTAGCTTCAAATTAATGCGAAGTAGATGGATTATCTTCGAATGCTTGCGACAAATGGTTTAGCATCAAATACTTGTGATGTACATGATTTAGCTTCAACTGCATGCGAAAAAAACGTGTGTAGCTTCAAATCCATGCGAAACACATGATTTAGCTTTAAATCAATGCGAATTAGAAGGGTTATCTTCGAATCCATGCGAAACAAATGGTTTAGCTTCAAATACTTGTGATGTACATGATTTAGCTTCAACTGCATGCGAAAAAAACGAGTTAGCTTCAAATCCATGTGAAACACATGATTTATCTTCAAATCAATGCGAAGTAGAAGGCTGATTTTCGAATCCATGCGAAACGAATAGTTTAGCTTCAAATACTTGTGATATACATGGTTCAGCTTCAACTGCATGCGAAACAAACGAGTTAGCTTCAAATCCATGCGAAACACATGATTTAGCTTCAAATCAATGCGAAGTAGGAGGCTTATCTTCGAATCCATGCGAAACAAATGGTTTAGCTTCAAATACTTGTGATATACAATGATTTAGCTTCAACAGCATGCGAAACAAACGAGTTATCTTCAAAGCCAAGCGAAACACATGATTTAGCTTCAAATGAATGCGAAGAACATGGATTATCTTCGAATCCATGCGAAACAAATGGTTTAGCTTCAAATACTTGTGATGTACATGATTTAGCTTCAACTGCATGCGAAAAAAACGAGTTAGCTTCAAATCCATGCGAAACACATGATTTAGCATCTAATCAATGCGAAGTAGAAGGCTGATTTTCGAATCCATGCGAAGCAAATGGTTTGGCTTCAAATACTTGTGATACACTTGATTTAGCTTCAACAGCATGCGAAACAAACGAGTTAGATTCAAATCCATGCGAAACACATGATTTAGCTTCAAATCAATGCGAAGTAGATGGCTTATCTTCGAATACATGCGAAACAAATGGATTAGCTTCATATACTTGTGATATACATGATTTAGCTTCAACAGCATACGAAATAAACGAGTTAGATTCAAATGCATGCGAAACACATGATTTAACTTGAAATCAATGCGAAGTAGAAGGGTTATCTTCGAATCCATGCGAAACAAATGGTTTAGCTGCAAATACTTGTGATATACATGATTTAGCTTCAACAGCATGCGAAATGAACGAGTTAGATTCAAATCCATGCGAAACACATGATTTAGCTTCAAATCAATGCGAAGTGGAAGGCTTATCTTCGAATCCATGCGAAACAAATGGATTAGATTCATATACTTGTGATACACATGATTTAGCTTCAACAGCATGCGAAATAAACGAGTTAGATCCAAATCCATGCGAAACACATGATTTAGCTTCAAATCAATGCGAAGTAGATGGATTATCTTCGAATCCATGCGAAACAAATGGTTTATCTTCAAATACTTGTGATATACATGATTTAGCTTTAACAGCATGCGAAACAAACGAGTTATCTTCAAATCCAATCGAAACACAAGATTTAGCTTCAAATGAATGCGAAGAACATGGATTATCTTCGAATCCATGCGAAACAAATGGTTTAGCTTCAAATACTTGTGATGTACATGATTTAGCTTCAACTGCATGCGAAAAAAACGAGTTAGCTTCAAATCCATGCGAAACACATGATTTAGCATCTAATCAATGCGAAGTAGAAGGCTGATTTTCGAATCCATGCGAAGCAAATGGTTTGGCTTCAAATACTTGTGATACACTTGATTTAGCTTCAACAGCATGCGAAACAAACGAGTTAGATTCAAATCCATGCGAAACACATGATTTAGCTTCAAATCAATGCGAAGTAGATGGCTTACCTTCGAATACGTGCGAAACAAATGGATTAGCTTCATATACTTGTGATATACATGATTTAGCTTCAACAGCATACGAAATAAACGAGTTAGATTCAAATGCATGCGAAACACATGATTTAACTTGAAATCAATGCGAAGTAGAAGGGTTATCTTCGAATCCATGCGAAACAAATGGTTTAGCTGCAAATACTTGTGATATACATGATTTAGCTTCAACTGCATGCGAAACAAACGAGTTAACTTCAAATCCATGCGAAACACATGATTTAGCTTCAAATCAATGCGAAGTGGAAGGCTTATCTTCGAATCCATGCGAAACAAATGGATTAGATTCATATACTTGTGATACACATGATTTAGCTTCAACAGCATGCGAAATAAACGAGTTAGATCCAAATCCATGCGAAACACATGATTTAGCTTCAAATCAATGCGAAGTAGATGGATTATCTTCGAATCCATGCGAAACAAATGGTTTATCTTCAAATACTTGTGATATACATGATTTAGCTTTAACAGCATGCGAAACAAACGAGTTATCTTCAAATCCAATCGAAACACAAGATTTAGCTTCAAATGAATGCGAAGAACATGGATTATCTTCGAATCCATGCGAAACAAATGGTTTAGCTTCAAATACTTGTGATGTACATGATTTAGCTTCAACTGCATGCGAAAAAAACGAGTTAGCTTCAAATCCATGCGAAACACATGATTTAGCATCTAATCAATGCGAAGTAGAAGGCTGATTTTCGAATCCATGCGAAGCAAATGGTTTGGCTTCAAATACTTGTGATACACTTGATTTAGCTTCAACAGCATGCGAAACAAACGAGTTAGATTCAAATCCATGCGAAACACATGATTTAGCTTCAAATCAATGCGAAGTAGATGGCTTACCTTCGAATACGTGCGAAACAAATGGATTAGCTTCATATACTTGTGATATACATGATTTAGCTTCAACAGCATACGAAATAAACGAGTTAGATTCAAATGCATGCGAAACACATGATTTAACTTGAAATCAATGCGAAGTAGAAGGGTTATCTTCGAATCCATGCGAAACAAATGGTTTAGCTGCAAATACTTGTGATATACATGATTTAGCTTCAACAGCATGCGAAATGAACGAGTTAGATTCAAATCCATGCAAAACACATGATTTAGCTTCAAATCAATGCGAAGTGGAAGGCTTATCTTCGAATCCATGCGAAACAAATGGATTAGATTCATATACTTGTGATACACATGATTTAGCTTCAACAGCATGCGAAATAAACGAGTTAGATCCAAATCCATGCGAAACACATGATTTAGTTTCAAATCAATGCGAAGTAGAAGGGTTATCTTCGAATCCATGCGAAACAAATGGTTTAGCTGCAAATTCTTGTGATATACATGATTTAGCTTCAACTGCATGCGAAACAAACGAGTTAACTTCAAATCCATGCGAAACACATGATTTAGCTTCAAATCAATGCGAAGTGGAAGTCTTATCTTCGAATCCATGCGAAACAAATGGATTAGATTCATATACTTGTGATACACATGATTTAGCTTCAACAGCATGCGAAATAAACGAGTTAGATCCAAATCCATGCGAAACACATGATTTAGCTTCAAATCAATGCGAAGTAGAAGGGTTATCTTCGAATAAATGCGAAACAAATGATATAGCTTCAAATACTTGTGATATACATGATTCAGTTCCAACAGCATGCGAAACAAACTTGTTGGATTCAAATCCATGCGAAACACATGATTTATCTTCAAATCAATGCGAAGTAGATGCACTATCTTCGAATGCATGCGACAAATGTTTTAGCTTCAAATACTTGTGATGTACATGATTTAGCTTCAACTGCATGCGAAAAAAACGAGTTTAGCTTCAAATCCATGCGAAACACATGATTTAGCTTCAAATCAATGCGAAGTAGATGGATTATCTTCGAATCCATGCGAAACAAATGGTTTATCTTCAAATACTTGTGATGTACATGATTTAGCTTAAACAGCATGCGAAACAAACGAGTTAGATTCAAATCCATGCGAAACACATGATTTAGCTTCAAATCAATGCGAAGTAGATGGCTTCTCTTCGAATACATGCGAAACTAATGGATTAGCTTCATATACTTGTGATATACATGATTTAGCTTCAACAGCATACGAAATAAACGAGTTAGATTCAAATCCATGCGAAACACATGATTTAACTTGAAATCAATGCGAGGTAGTAGGGTTATCTTCGAATCCATGCGAAGCAAATGGTTTGGCTTCAAATACTTGTGATATACATGATTGAGCTTCAACTGCATGCGAAACAAACGAGTTAACTTCAAATCCATGCGAAACACATGATTTAGCTTCAAATCAATGCGAAGTGGAAGGCTTACCTTCGAATCCATGCGAAACATATGATATAGCTTCAAATACTTGTGATATACATGGTTCAGCTTCAACTGCATGCGAAACAAACGAGTTAGCTTCGAATCCATGCGAAACACATGATTTAGCTTCAAATCAATGCGAAGTAGGAGACTTATCTTCGAATCCATGCGAAACAAATGGTTTAGCTTCAAATACTTGTGATATCCGCGATTTAGCTTCAACAGCATGCGAAACAAACGAGTTATCATCAAATCCAAGCGAAACACATGATTTAGCTTCAAATCAATGCGAAGTAGATGGATTATCTTCGAATCCATGCGAAACAAATGGGTTATCTTCAAATACTTGTGATGTACATGATTTAGCTTAAACAGCATGCGAAACAAACGAGTTAGATTCAAATCCATGCGAAACACATGATTTAGCTTCAAATCAATGCGAAGTAGATGGCTTATCTTCGAATACATGCGAAACTAATGGATTAGCTTCATATACTTGTGATATACATGATTTAGCTTCAACAGCATACGAAATAAACGAGTTAGATTCAAATCCATGCGAAACACATGATTTAACTTGAAATCAATGCGAGGTAGTAGGGTTATCTTCGAATCCATGCGAAACAAATGGTTTAGCTGCAAATACTTGTGATATACATGATTTAGCTTCAACTGCATGCGAAACAAACGAGTTAACTTCAAATCCATGCGAAACACATGATTTAGCTTCAAATCAATGCGAAGTGGAAGGCTTATCTTCGAATCCATGCGAAACAAATGGATTAGATTCATATACTTGTGATACACATGATTTAGCTTCAACAGCATGCGAAATAAACGAGTTAGATCCAAATCCATGCGAAACACATGATTTAGCTTCAAATCAATGCGAAGTAGATGGATTATCTTCGAATCCATGCGAAACAAATGGTTTATCTTCAAATACTTGTGATATACATGATTTAGCTTTAACAGCATGCGAAACAAACGAGTTATCTTCAAATCCAATCGAAACACAAGATTTAGCTTCAAATGAATGCGAAGAACATGGATTATCTTCGAATCCATGCGAAACAAATGGTTTAGCTTCAAATACTTGTGATGTACATGATTTAGCTTCAACTGCATGCGAAAAAAACGAGTTAGCTTCAAATCCATGCGAAACACATGATTTAGCATCTAATCAATGCGAAGTAGAAGGCTGATTTTCGAATCCATGCGAAGCAAATGGTTTGGCTTCAAATACTTGTGATACACTTGATTTAGCTTCAACAGCATGCGAAACAAACGAGTTAGATTCAAATCCATGCGAAACACATGATTTAGCTTCAAATCAATGCGAAGTAGATGGCTTACCTTCGAATACGTGCGAAACAAATGGATTAGCTTCATATACTTGTGATATACATGATTTAGCTTCAACAGCATACGAAATAAACGAGTTAGATTCAAATGCATGCGAAACACATGATTTAACTTGAAATCAATGCGAAGTAGATGGCTTATCTTCGAATCCATGCGAAACAAATGGTTTAGCTGCAAATACTTGTGATATACATGATTTAGCTTCAACAGCATGCGAAATGAACGAGTTAGATTCAAATCCATGCAAAACACATGATTTAGCTTCAAATCAATGCGAAGTGGAAGGCTTATCTTCGAATCCATGCGAAACAAATGGATTAGATTCATATACTTGTGATACACATGATTTAGCTTCAACAGCATGCGAAATAAACGAGTTAGATCCAAATCCATGCGAAACACATGATTTAGCTTCAAATAAATGCGAAGTAGAAGGGTTATCTTCGAATCCATACGAAACAAATGGTTTAGCTGCAAATACTTGTGATATACATGATTTAGCTTCAACTGCATGCGAAACAAACGAGTTATCTTCAAATCCAAGCGAAACACATGATTTAGCTTCAAATTAATGCGAAGTAGATGGATTATCTTCGAATGCATGCGACAAATGTTTTAGCTTCAAATACTTGTGATGTACATGATTTAGCTTCAACTGCATGCGAAAAAAACGAGTTTAGCTTCAAATCCATGCGAAACACATGATTTAGCTTCAAATCAATGCGAAGTAGATGGATTATCTTCGAATCCATGCGAAACAAATGGTTTATCTTCAAATACTTGTGATGTACATGATTTAGCTTAAACAGCATGCGAAACAAACGAGTTAGATTCAAATCCATGCGAAACACATGATTTAGCTTCAAATCAATGCGAAGTAGATGGCTTCTCTTCGAATACATGCGAAACTAATGGATTAGCTTCATATACTTGTGATATACATGATTTAGCTTCAACAGCATACGAAATAAACGAGTTAGATTCAAATCCATGCGAAACACATGATTTAACTTGAAATCAATGCGAGGTAGTAGGGTTATCTTCGAATCCATGCGAAGCAAATGGTTTGGCTTCAAATACTTGTGATATACATGATTGAGCTTCAACTGCATGCGAAACAAACGAGTTAACTTCAAATCCATGCGAAACACATGATTTAGCTTCAAATCAATGCGAAGTGGAAGGCTTACCTTCGAATCCATGCGAAACATATGATATAGCTTCAAATACTTGTGATATACATGGTTCAGCTTCAACTGCATGCGAAACAAACGAGTTAGCTTCGAATCCATGCGAAACACATGATTTAGCTTCAAATCAATGCGAAGTAGGAGACTTATCTTCGAATCCATGCGAAACAAATGGTTTAGCTTCAAATACTTGTGATATCCGCGATTTAGCTTCAACAGCATGCGAAACAAACGAGTTATCATCAAATCCAAGCGAAACACATGATTTAGCTTCAAATCAATGCGAAGTAGATGGATTATCTTCGAATCCATGCGAAACAAATGGGTTATCTTCAAATACTTGTGATGTACATGATTTAGCTTAAACAGCATGCGAAACAAACGAGTTATATTCAAATCCATGCGAAACACATGATTTAGCTTCAAATCAATGCGAAGTAGATGGCTTATCTTCGAATACATGCGAAACTAATGGATTAGCTTCATATACTTGTGATATACATGATTTAGCTTCAACAGCATACGAAATAAACGAGTTAGATTCAAATCCATGCGAAACACATGATTTAACTTGAAATCAATGCGAGGTAGTAGGGTTATCTTCGAATCCATGCGAAACAGATGGTTTAGCTTCAAATACTTGTGATATACATGATTTAGCTTCAACAGCATGCGAAACAAACGAGTTATCATCAAATCCAAGCGAAACACATGAGTTAGCTTCAAATTAATGCGAAGTAGATGGATTATCTTCGAATGCATGCGACAAATGGTTTAGCTTCAAATACTTGTGATGTACATGATTTAGCTTCAACTGCATGCGAAAAAAACGTGTGTAGCTTCAAATCCATGCGAAACACATGATTTAGCTTCAAATCAATGCGAATTAGAAGGGTTATCTTCGAATCCATGCGAAACATATGATATAGCTTCAATTACTTGTGATATCCGTGATTTAGCTTCAACAGCATGCGAAACAAACGAGTTATCATCAAATCCAAGCGAAACACATGATTTAGCTTCAAATCAATGCGAAGTAGATGGATTATCTTCGAATCCATGCGAAACAAATGGGTTATCTTCAAATACTTGTGATGTACATGATTTAGCTTAAACAGCATGCGAAACAAACGAGTTAGATTCAAATCCATGCGAAACACATGATTTAGCTTCAAATCAATGCGAAGTAGATGGCTTATCTTCGAATACATGCGAAACTAATGGATTAGCTTCATATACTTGTGATATACATGATTTAGCTTCAACAGCATACGAAATAAACGAGTTAGATTCAAATCCATGCGAAACACATGATTTAACTTGAAATCAAGGCGAGGTAGTAGGGTTATCTTCGAATCCATGCGAAGCAAATGGTTTGGCTTCAAATACTTGTGATATACATGATTTAGCTTCAACTGCATGCGAAAAAAACGAGTTAGATTCAAAGCCATGCGAAACACATGATTTAGCTTCAAATCAATGCGAAGTAGATGGCTTATCTTCGAATACATGCGAAACAAATGGTTTAGCTGCAAATACTTGTGATATACATGATTTAGCTTCAACTGCATGCGAAACAAACGAGTTATCTTCAAATCCAAGCGAAACACATGATTTAGCTTCAAATTAATGCGAAGTAGATGGATTATCTTCGAATGCATGCGACAAATGTTTTAGCTTCAAATACTTGTGATGTACATGATTTAGCTTCAACTGCATGCGAAAAAAACGAGTTTAGCTTCAAATCCATGCGAAACACATGATTTAGCTTCAAATCAATGCGAAGTAGATGGATTATCTTCGAATCCATGCGAAACAAATGGTTTATCTTCAAATACTTGTGATGTACATGATTTAGCTTAAACAGCATGCGAAACAAACGAGTTAGATTCAAATCCATGCGAAACACATGATTTAGCTTCAAATCAATGCGAAGTAGATGGCTTCTCTTCGAATACATGCGAAACTAATGGATTAGCTTCATATACTTGTGATATACATGATTTAGCTTCAACAGCATACGAAATAAACGAGTTAGATTCAAATCCATGCGAAACACATGATTTAACTTGAAATCAATGCGAGGTAGTAGGGTTATCTTCGAATCCATGCGAAGCAAATGGTTTGGCTTCAAATACTTGTGATATACATGATTGAGCTTCAACTGCATGCGAAACAAACGAGTTAACTTCAAATCCATGCGAAACACATGATTTAGCTTCAAATCAATGCGAAGTGGAAGGCTTACCTTCGAATCCATGCGAAACATATGATATAGCTTCAAATACTTGTGATATACATGGTTCAGCTTCAACTGCATGCGAAACAAACGAGTTAGCTTCGAATCCATGCGAAACACATGATTTAGCTTCAAATCAATGCGAAGTAGGAGACTTATCTTCGAATCCATGCGAAACAAATGGTTTAGCTTCAAATACTTGTGATATCCGTGATTTAGCTTCAACAGCATGCGAAACAAACGAGTTATCATCAAATCCAAGCGAAACACATGATTTAGCTTCAAATCAATGCGAAGTAGATGGATTATCTTCGAATCCATGCGAAACAAATGGGTTATCTTCAAATACTTGTGATGTACATGATTTAGCTTAAACAGCATGCGAAACAAACGAGTTAGATTCAAATCCATGCGAAACACATGATTTAGCTTCAAATCAATGCGAAGTAGATGGCTTATCTTCGAATACATGCGAAACTAATGGATTAGCTTCATATACTTGTGATATACATGATTTAGCTTCAACAGCATACGAAATAAACGAGTTAGATTCAAATCCATGCGAAACACATGATTTAACTTGAAATCAATGCGAGGTAGTAGGGTTATCTTCGAATCCATGCGAAGCAAATGGTTTGGCTTCAAATACTTGTGATATACATGATTTAGCTTCAACTGCATGCGAAAAAAACGAGTTAGATTCAAAGCCATGCGAAACACATGATTTAGCTTCAAATCAATGCGAAGTAGATGGCTTATCTTCGAATACATGCGAAACAAATGGATTAGCTTCATATACTTGTGATATACATGATTTAGCTTCAACAGCATGCGAAACAAACGAGTTAGACTCAAATCCATGCGAAACACATGATTTAGCTTCAAATAAATGCGAAGTAGAAGGGTTATCTTCGAATCCATGCGAAACAAATGGTTTAGCTGCAAATACTTGTGATATACATGATTTAGCTTCAACTGCATGCGAAACAAACGAGTTAACTTCAAACCCATGCGAAACACATGATTCAGCTTCAAATCAATATGAAGTGGAAGGCTTACCTTCGAATCCATGCGAAACGAATAGTTTAGCTTCAAATACATGTGATATACATGGTTCAGCTTCAACTGCATGCGAAACAAACGAGTTAACTTCAAAACCATGCGAAACACATGATTTAGCTTCAAATCAATTCGAATTAGAAGGGTTATCTTCGAATCCATGCGAAACATATGATATAGCTTCAAATACTTGTGATATACATGATTTAGATTCAACAGCATGCGAAACAAACGAGTTAGCTTCAAATCCATGCGAAACACATGATTTAGCTTCAAATCAATGCGAAGTAGATGGATTATATACGAATCCATGCGAAACAAATGGTTTATCTTCAAATACTTGTGATGTACATGATTTAGCTTCAACAGCATGCGAAACAAACGAGTTAGATTCAAATCCATGCGAAACACATGATTTAGCTTCAAATCAATGCGAAGTAGATGGCTTATCTTCGAATACATGCGAAACAAATGGATTAGCTTCATATACCTGTGATATACATGATTTAGCTTCAACAGCATACGAAATAAACGAGTTAGATTCAAATCCATGCGAAACACATGATTTAACTTGAAATCAATGCGAGGTAGAAGGGTTATCTTCGAATCCATGCGAAGCAAATGGTTTGGCTTCAAATACTTGTGATATACATGATTTAGCTTCAACTGCATGCGAAACAAACGAATTAACTTCAAATCCATGCGAAACACATGATTTAGCTTCAAATCAATGCGAAGTGGAAGGCTTACCTTCGAATCCATGCGAAACATATGATATAGCTTCAAATACTTGTGATATACATGGTTCAGCTTCAACTGCATGCGAAACAAATGAGTTAGCTTCGAATCCATGCGAAACACATGATTTAGCTTCAAATCAATGCGAAGTAGGAGACTTATCTTCGAATCCATGCGAAACAGATGGTTTAGCTTCAAATACTTGTGATATACATGATTTAGCTTCAACAGCATGCGAAACAAACGAGTTATCATCAAATCCAAGCGAAACACATGAGTTAGCTTCAAATTAATGCGAAGTAGATGGATTATCTTCGAATGCATGCGACAAATGGTTTAGCTTCAAATACTTGTGATGTACATGATTTAGCTTCAACTTCATGCGAAAAAAACGTGTGTAGCTTCAAATCCATGCGAAACACATGATTTAGCTTCAAATCAATGCGAATTAGAAGGGTTATCTTCGAATCCATGCGAAACATATGATATAGCTTCAATTACTTGTGATATACATGATTTAGCTTCAACAGCATGCGAAACAAACGAGTTAGCTTCAAATCCAAGCGAAACACATGATTTATATTCAAATCAATGCGAAGTTGAAAGCTTAGCTTCAAATCCATGGGAATCAAATGGTTTTGCTTCAAACACTTGTGATATACATGATTTAGCTTCAACTGCTAGCGAAAAAAACGAGTTAGCTTCAAATCCAAGCGAGACACATGATTTAGCTTCAAATCAATGCGAAGTAGAAGGCTGATCTTCGAATCCATGCGAAGCAAATAGTTTGGTTTCAAATACTTGTGATACACTTGATTTATCTTCAACAGCATGCGAAACAAACGAGTTAGAAGCAAATCCATGCGAAACACATGATTTAGCTTCAAATCAATGCGAAGTAGGAGGCTTATCTCCGAATCCATGCGAAACAAATGGATTAGCTTCATATACTTGTGATATATATGATTTAGCTTCAACAGCATACGAAATAAACGAGTTAGATTCAAATCCATGCGAAACACATGATTTAACTTCAAATCAATGCGAAGTAGAAGGGTTATCTTCGAATCCATGCGAAACAAATGGTTTAGCTTCAAATACTTGTGATATGCATGATTTAGCTTCAACAGAATGCGAAACAAACGAGTTAGCTTCAAATCCATGCGAAACACATGATTTAGCATCTTATAAATGCGAAGTAGAAGGCTGATCTTCGAATCCATTCGAAGCAAATGGTTTGGCTTGAAATACTTGTGACACACTTGATTTAGCTTCAACAGCATGCGAAACAAACGATGTAGCTTCAAGTCCATGCGAACACATGATTTAGCTTCAAATCAATGCGAAGTAGGAGGCTTATCTTCAAATTCATGCGAAACAAATGGTTTAGCTTCAAATACTTGTGATATACATGACTTAGCTTCAACAGCATGCGAAACAAACGAGTTAGCTTCAAATCCATGCGAAACACAGGATTTAGCTTCAAATCAATGCGAATTAGAAGGCTTATCTTCGAATCCATGCGAAACATATGATATAGCTTCAAATACTTGTGATATACATGATTTAGCTTCAACAGCATGCAAAACAAACGAGTTAGCTTCAAATCCATGCGAACACATGATTTAGCTTCAAATCAATGCGAAGTAGGAGGCTTATCTTCGAATCCATGCGAAACAAATGGTTTAGCTTCAAATACTTGTGATGTACATGATTTAGCTTCAACTGCATGCGAAAAAAACGTTTGTAGCTTCAAATCCATGCGAAACACATGATTTAGCTTCAAATCAATGCGAATTAGAAGGGTTATCTTCGAATCCATGCGAAACATATGATACAGCTTCAAATACTTGTGATATACATGATTTAGATTCAACAGCATGCGAAACAAACGAGTTAGCTTCAAATCCATGCGAAACACATGATTTAGCTTCAAATCAATGCGAAGTTGATGGATTATCTTCGAATCCATGCGAAACAAATGGTTTACCTTCAAATACTTGTGATATGCATGATTTAGCTTTAACAGCATGCGAAACAAACGAGTTATCTTCAAATCCAATCGAAACACATGATTTAGCTTCAAATGAATGCGAAGAACATGGATTATCTTCGATTCCATGCGAAACAAATGGTTTAGCTTCAAATACTTGTGATATACATGATTTAGCTTCAACAGCTTGCGAAACAAACGAGTTAGCTTCAAATCCATGCGAAACACATGATTTAGATTAAAATCAATGCGAAGTAGAAGGCTTATCTTCGAATCCATGCGAAACAAATGGTTTAGCTTCAAATACTTGTGATATACATGATTTAGCTTTAACAGCATGCGAAACAAACGAGGTAGCTTCAAATCCATGCGAACACATGATTTAGCTTCAAATCAATGCGAAGTAGGAGGCTTCGCTTCGAATCCATGCGAAACAAATGGTTTAGCTTCAAATACTTGTGATATACATGATTCAGCTTCAACTGCCTGCGAAACAAACGAGTTAGCTTCAAACCCATGCGAAACACATGATTTAGCATCTAATCAATGCGAAGTAGAAGGCTGATCTTCGAATCCATGCGAAGCAAATGGTTTAGCTTCAAATACTTGTGATATTCATGATTTAGTTTCAACAGCATGCGAAACAAACGAGTTAGATTCAAATCCATGCGAAACACATGATTTAGCTTCAAATCAATGCGAAGTAGAAGGGTTACCTTCGAATCCATGCGAAACAAATGGTTTAGCCGCAAATACTTGTGATATACATGACTTAGCTTCAACAGAATGCGAAACAAACGAGTTAGCTTCAAATCCATGCGAAACGCATGATTTACCATCTAATAAATGCGAAGTAGAAGGCTGAGCTTCGAATCCATGCGAAGCAAATGGTTTGGCTTCAAATACTTGTGATACACTTGATTTAGCTTCAACAGAATGCGAAACAAACGAGGTAGCTTCAAGTCCATGCGAACACATGATTTAGCTTCAAATCAATGCGAGGTAGGAGGCTTATCTTCGAATCCATGCGATACAAATGGTTTAGCTTCAAATACTTGTGATACACATGACTTAGCTTCAACAGCATGCGAAACAAACGAGTTAGCTTCAAATCCATGCGAAAAACATGATTTAGCATCAAATCAATGCGAATTAGAAGGGTTATCTTCGAATCCATGCGAAACATATGATATAGCTTCAAATACTTGTGATATACATGATTTAGCTTCAACAACATGCTAAACAAACGAGTTAGCTTCAAGTCCAAACGAAAAACATGATTTAGTATCAAGTCAACGCGAAGTTGATGGCTTTGCTTCAAATAAATGCGAAACGAATGATTTAGCTTCACATACTTGTGAATATAAGTGATATAGCTTCAAATGCAGGCGAAACAAACGAGTTAGCTTCAAACCCAAGCTAAACACATGATTTAGCATCTAATCAATGCGAAGTAGAAGGCTAATCATCGAATCCATGCGAAACATATGATATAGCTTCAAATACTTGTGATATACATGATTTAGCTTCAACAGCTTGCGAAACAAACGAGTTAGCTTCAAATCCATGCGAAACACATGATTTAGATTAAAATCAATGCGAAGTAGAAGGGTTATCTTCGAATCCATGCGAAACAAATGGTTTAGCTTCAAATTCTTGTGATATACATGATTTAGCTTTAACAGCATGCGAAACAAACGAGGTAGCTTCAAATCCATGCGAACACATGATTTAGCTTCAAATCAATGCGAAGTAGGAGGCTTATCTTCGAATCCATGCGAAACAAATGGTTTAGCTTCAAATACTTGTGATATACATGATTCAGCTTCAACTGCCTGCGAAACAAACGAGTTAGCTTCAAACTCATGCGAAACACATGATTTAGCATCTAATCAATGCGAAGTAGAAGGCTGATCTTCGAATCCATGCGAAGCAAATGGTTTAGCTTCAAATACTTGTGATATTCATGATTTAGTTTCAACAGCATGCGAAACAAACGAGTTAGATTCAAATCCATGCGAAACACATGATTTAGCTTCAAATCAATGCGAAGTAGATGGGTTACCTTCGAATCCATGCGAAACAAATGGTTTAGCCGCAAATACTTGTGATATACATGACTTAGCTTCAACAGAATGCGAAACAAACGAGTTAGCTTCAAATCCATGCGAAACGCATGATTTACCATCTAATAAATGCGAAGTAGAAGGCTGAGCTTCGAATCCATGCGAAGCAAATGGTTTGGCTTCAAATACTTGTGATACACTTGATTTAGCTTCAACAGAATGCGAAACAAACGAGGTAGCTTCAAGTCCATGCGAACACATGATTTAGCTTCAAATCAATGCGAGGTAGGAGGCTTATCTTCGAATCCATGCGAAACAAATGGTTTAGCTTCAAATACTTGTGATACACATGACTTAGCTTCAACAGCATGCGAAACAAACGAGTTAGCATCAAATCCATGCGAAAAACATGATTTAGCTTCAAATCAATGCGAATTAGAAGGGTTATCTTCGAATCCATGCGAAACATATGATATAGCTTCAAATACTTGTGATATACATGATTTAGCTTCAACAACATGCTAAACAAACGAGTTAGCTTCAAGTCCAAACGAAAAACATGATTTAGTATCAAGTCAACGCGAAGTTGATGGCTTTGCTTCAAATAAATGCGAAACGAATGATTTAGCTTCACATACTTGTGAATATAAGTGATATAGCTTCAAATGCAGGCGAAACAAACGAGTTAGCTTCAAACCCAAGCTAAACACATGATTTAGCATCTAATCAATGCGAAGTAGAAGGCTAATCTTCGAATCCATGCGAAACAAATGATATAGCTTCAAATACTTGTGATATACATGATTTAGCTTCAACAGCATGCGAAACAAACGAGTTAGCTTCAAATCCATGCGAAACACATGATTTAGAATGTAGTCAATGCGACGTAGAAGGCTGATCTTCGAATCCATGCGAAACAAATGGTTTAGCTTCAAATAATTGTGATACACTTGATTTAGCTTCAAGAGCATGCGAAGCAAACGAGTTAGCTTCAAATCCATGCGAACACATGATTTAGCATCAAATCAATGCGAAATAGGAGGCTTATCTTCGAATCCATGCGAAACAAATGGTTTAGCTTCAAATACTTGTGATATTCATGATTTAGCTTCAAATCAATGCGAAGTAGAATGCTTAGCTTCAAATCCGTGCGAATCAAACGTTGTAGCTTCAAATACTTCTGATATTTATGATTTAGCATCAACTGCATGCGAAACAGATGGTTCAGCTTCAAATACTTGTGATGAACATGATTTAGTTTCAACTGCATGCGAAACTAACGAGTTAGCTTTAGATCCAAGCGAAACACATAATTTAGCTTCAAATCAATCCGAAGTAGAAGGCTTTGCTTGAAATCCATGCGCAACGATTAGTTTAGCTTCAAATACTTGTTTTATACATGATTTAGCTTCAACTGCATGCGAAACAAATGAGATAGCTTCAGATCCAAGCGAAACACATGATTTAGCTTCAAATGCAGGTGAAACAAACGAATTAACTTCAAATCCATGCGAAACACATGATTTAGCTTCAAATCAATGCGAAGTAGAAGGCCTATCTTCGAATCCATGCGAAACAAATGGTTCAGCTTCAAATACTTGTGTTATACATGATTTAGCTTCTACTGCATGCGAAACAAACGAGTTAGCTTCAAATCCAAGCGAAACACATGATTTAGTTTCAAATCAATGCGAAGTAGAAGGCTTAGCTTCAAATCCATGCGAAACGAGTTATTTGTCTTCAAATACTTGTGATATCAATGATTTAGATTCATCTGCATGCGAGATAAACGAGTTGGGTTCAAATCCATGCGAAACACAGGATTTATATTCAAATGAATGCGAAGTAGAAGGATGATCTTCGAATCCATGCGAATCAAACGGCTTAGCTTCAAAACCTTATGATATACATGATTTAGCTTCAAATGCAGGCGAAACGAACGAGTTAGCTTCGAATCCATGCGAAACACATGATTTAGCTTCAAATCAATGCGAAGTAGAAGGCTTAGCTTCAAGTTAATGAGAAACATATTAATAATATTCAGATAATTGCGATATAAGTGGTATAGCTTCAAATGCAGGCGAAGCAAATGAGTTTGCTTCCAATCCATGCGAAACACATGATTTAGCTTCAAATCAATGCGAAGTAGAAGGCTTAGCTTCAAATACATGAGAAACATATGGTTAGCTTCAAATCAATTGGAAGTAGAAGGCTTAGCTTCAAATGCAAGCGAAACACTTGATTTAGCCTCAAATCAATGCGAAGTAGAAGGCTTAGCTTCAAGTTAATGAGAAACATATCAATAATATTCAGATAATTGCGATATAAGTGGTATAGCTTCAAATGCAGGCGAAGCAAATGAGTTTGCTTCCAATCCATGCGAAACACATGATTTAGCTTCAAATCAATGCGAAGTAGAAGCCTTAGCTTCAAATCCGTGCGAATCAAAAGTTGTAGCTTCAAATACTTGTGATATTCATGATTTAGCTTCAAATCAATGCGAAGCAGAAGCCTGATCTTCGAATCCATGCGAAACACTTGGTTTAGCTTCAAATACTTGTGATATGCATGATTTAGCTTCAACAGCATGCGAAACAAACGAGTTAGCTTCAAATCCAAGCGATACATATGATTTCGCTTCAAATCAATGCGAAGTAGAAGGCTTACCTTCGAATCCACACGAAACAGATGGTTTAGCTTCAAATACTTGTGATGTACATGATTTAGCTTCAACTGCATGTGAAACGAACGTGTTAGCTTCAAATTCAACAGAAACACATGATTCAGTTTCAAATGAAAGCGAAGTAGATGGCATAGCATCAAATCCAGGCGCATCAAATGGTTTAGCTTCAAATACTTGTGATATACATGATTTAGCTTCAACAGCAATGCGATACAAACTAGTTAGTTTCTAATCCAAGCGAAACACATGATTTAGCTTCAAATCAATGCGAAGTAGAAGGCTTATCTTCAAATCCATGCGAATCAAATTGTTGAGCTTCAAATACTTGGAATATACATGATTCAGCTTCAAGTGCATGCGTAGCAAACGAGTTAGCTTCAAATCTATGCAAAACGCATGATTTAGCTTCAAATTCATTCCAAACACATGGTTTAGCGTGATATTCGTGCAAAACAAACGGTTCAGCTTCAAATCCTTTTGATATACATGATTTAGCTTCAACTGCATGTGAAACGAACGTGTTAGCTTCAAAAACAAGAGAAACACTTGATTCAGTTTCAAATAAATGCGAAGTAGATGGCATAGCATCAAATCCATGCGAATCAAATGGTTGAGCTTCAAATACTTGGGATATACATGATTCAGCTTCAAGTGCATGCGTAACAAACGAGTTAGCTTCAAATCTATGCAAAACTCATGATTTTGCTTCAAATTCATTCCAAACACATGGTTTAGCGTGATATTCGTGCAAAACAAACGGTTCAGCTTCAAATCCTTTTGATGTACATGATTTAGCTTCAACTGCATGTGAAACGAACGTGTTAGCTTCAAAAACAAGAGAAACACATGATTCAGTTTCAAAAAAAGGCGAAGTAGATGGCATAGCATCAAATCCATGCGAATCAAATGGTTTAGCTTCAAATACTTGTTTGATACATGATCTATCTTCAATTGCATGCGAAACAAACGAGTTAGCTTGAAATCCAAGCGAAGCACATGATTTAGCTTCAAATCAATGCGAAGTAGAAGGCTTATTTTGAAATCCATGCGAATCACCTGGTTTAGCTTCAAATAACTGTGATATACATGATTTAGCTTCAACTGCATTGCGAAACAAACTAGTTAGTCTCAAATCCAAGCGAAACGCATGATGTAGCTTCAAATCAATGCGAAGTAGAAGGCTTATCTTCAAATCCATGCGAAACAAGTGGTTCAGCTTCAAATACTTGTGATGTACATGATTTAGTTTCAAATGCAAGCGAAACGAACGAGTTAGCTTGAAATCCAAGCGAAACACATGATTTAGCTTCAAATCAATGCGAAGTAGAAGGCTTATTTTGAAATCCATGCGAATCAAATGGTTTAGCTTCAAATAATTGTGATATACATGATTTAGCTTCAATTGCATTGCGAAACAAACTAGTTAGTCTCAAATCCAAGCGAAACACACGATGTAGCTTCAAATCAATG
Source organism: Megalopta genalis (assembly GCF_051020955.1). Taxonomy (NCBI): domain Eukaryota; kingdom Metazoa; phylum Arthropoda; class Insecta; order Hymenoptera; family Halictidae; genus Megalopta; species Megalopta genalis. Next base: position 76,605 of record NW_027476214.1, on the reverse strand, counting down.
CGAAGTAGAAGGCTTATCTTCAAATCCATTCGAAACAAGTGGTTCAGCTTCAAATACTTGTGATGTGCATGATTCAGCTTCAACTGCATGCGAAACAAACGAGTTAGCTTCAAATCCATGCGAAACACATGATTTAGCTTCAAATCAATGCGAAGTAGAAGTCTGAGCTTCGAATCCTTACGAAACAAATGGTTTAGCTGCAAATACTAGTGATATGCATGATTTCGCTTCAACAACTTGCGAAACAAACGAGTTGGCTTCAAATCCAAGCGAAACACATGACTTAGTTTCAAATCAATGCGAAGTAGAAGGCTTAGCTTCCAATCCGTGCTAAACGAATGATTTAGATTCAAATGCTTGCGAATATAAGTGATACAGCTTCAAACGCAGGCGACACAAACGAGTTAGCCTCAAATTCATGCGAAACACATGATTCAGCTTCAAATCAATGCGAAGTAGAAGTCTTAGCTTGAAAACCGTGCCAATCAAACGGTTTAGCTTCAAATACTTGTGATATACATGGTTCAGCTTCAAGTTCATGCGAAACAAACGAATTAGCTTCAAATCCATGCGAAACACAGGATTTAGTTACAAATCAATGCGAAGTAGAAGGCTGATCTTCAAATCCATGCGAAACACTTGGTTTAGCTTCAAATACTTGTGATATGCATGATTTAGCTTCAACAACTTGCGAAACAAACGAGTTGGCTTCAAATCCAAGCGAAACACATGACTTAGTTTCAAATCAATGCGAAGTAGAAGGCTTAGCTTCCAATCCGTGCTAAAAGAATGATTTAGATTCAAATGCTTGCGAATATAAGTGATACAGCTTCAAACGCAGGCGACACAAACGAGTTAGCCTCAAATTCATGCGAAACACATGATTCAGCTTCAAATCAATGCGAAGTAGAAGTCTTAGCTTGAAAACCGTGCCAATCAAACGGTTTAGCTTCAAATACTTGTGATATACATGGTTCAGCTTCAAGTTCATGCGAAACAAACGAGTTAGCTTCAAATCCATGCGAAACACATGATTTAGCTTCAAATCAATGCGAAGTAGAAGTCTGAGCTTCCAATCCGTGCTAAACGAATGATTTAGATTCAAATGCTTGCGAATATAAGTGATACAGCTTCAAACGCAGGCGACACAAACGAGTTAGCTTCAAATCCATGCGAAACACATGATATAGCTTCAAATTCATTCCAAACACATGTTTTAGCCTGACATTCGTGCGAAACAAATGGTTCAGCTTCAAATACTTGTGATATACATGATTTAGCTTCAACTGCATGTGAAACGAACGTGTTAGCTTCAAATTCAACAGAAACACATGATTCAGTTTCAAATAAAAGCGAAGTAGATGGCATAGCATCAAATCCAGGCGCATCAAATGGTTTAGCTTCAAATACTTGTGATATACATGATTTAGCTTCAACAGCAATGCGATACAAACTAGTTAGTTTCTAATCCAAGCGAAACACATGATTTAGCTTCAAATCAATGCGAAGTAGAAGGCTTATCTTCAAGTCCATGCGAATCAAATTGTTGAGCTTCAAATACTTGGGATATACATGATTCAGCTTCAAGTGCATTCGTAACAAACGAGTTAGCTTCAAATCCAAGCGAAAAACATGAGTTAGCATCAAGTCAACACGAAGTTGAAGGCTTAGCTTCAAATCCATGCGAAACAAATGGTTTAGCTTCAAATACTGGTTTTATACATGATTTAGCTTCAACTGCATGCGAGACAATCGAGTTAGCTTCAAATCCAGCGAAACACATGAATTAGCTTCAAATCAATGCGAAGTAGAAGGCTTATCTTCAAATCCATGCGAAACAAGTGGTTCAGCTTCAAATACTTGTGATATACATGATTTAGCTACAACAGCATGCGAAGCAGACGAGTTAGATTCAAATCCATGCGAAACATATGATTTAGCTTCAAATCAATGCGATGTGGAAGGCTTACCTTCGAATCCATGCGAAACGAATAGTTTAGCTTCAAATACTTGTGATATACATGATTTAGTTCCAACAACATGCGAAACAAACGAGTTAGCTTCAAATCCATGCGAAACACATAATTTAGATTAAAATCAATGCGAAGTAGAAGGCTTATCTTCAAATCCATGCGAAACAAGTGGTTCAGCTTCAAATACTTGTGATGTGCATGATTTAGTTTCAAATGCAAGCGAAACGAACGAGTTAGCTTCAAATCCATGCGAAACACATGATTTAGCCTCTTATCAATGCGAAGTAGAAGGCTGATCTCCGAATCCTTGCGAAACAAATTGTTTAGTTTCAAATATTTGTGATATACATGATTTAGCTTCAACTGCATTGCGAAACAAACTAGTTAGTTTCAAATTCAAGCGAAACACATGATTTAGCTTCAAATCAATGCGAAGTAGAAGGCTTATCTTCAAATCCATGCGAAACAAGTGGTTCAGCTTCAAATACTTGTGATGTACATAATTTAGCTTCAAATGCATGCGAAACAAACGAGTTAGCTTCAAATCCAAGCGAAGCACATGATTTAGCTTCAAATCAATGCGAAGTAGAAGGCTTATTTTGAAATCCATGCGAATCACCTGGTTTAGCTTCAAATAACTGTGATATACATGATTTAGCTTCAACTGCATTGCGAAACAAACTAGTTAGTCTCAAATCCAAGCGAAACACATGATGTAGCTTGAAATCAATGCGAAGTAGAAGGCTTATCTTCAAATCCATGCGAAACAAGTGGTTCAGCTTCAAATACTTGTGATGTACATGATTTAGTTTCAAATGCAAGCGAAACGAACGAGTTAGCTTGAAATCCAAGCGAAACACATGATTTAGCTTCAAATCAATGCGAAGTAGAAGGCTTATTTTGAAATCCATGCGAATCAAATGGTTTAGCTTCAAATAATTGTGATATACATGATTTAGCTTCAATTGCATTGCGAAACAAACCAGTTAGTCTCAAATCCAAGCGAAACACACGATGTAGCTTCAAATCAATGCGAAGTAGAAGGCTTATCTTCAAATCCATTCGAAACAAGTGGTTCAGCTTCAAATACTTGTGATGTGCATGATTCAGCTTCAACTGCATGCGAAACAAACGAGTTAGCTTCAAATCCATGCGAAACACATGATTTAGCTTCAAATCAATGCGAAGTAGAAGTCTGAGCTTCGAATCCTTACGAAACAAATGGTTTAGCTGCAAATACTAGTGATATGCATGATTTCGCTTGAACAACTTGCGAAACAAACGAGTTGGCTTCAAATCCAAGCGAAACACATGACTTAGTTTCAAATCAATGCGAAGTAGAAGGCTTAGCTTCCAATCCGTGCTAAACGAATGATTTAGATTCAAATGCTTGCGAATATAAGTGATACAGCTTCAAACGCAGGCGACACAAACGAGTTAGCCTCAAATTCATGCGAAACACATGATTCAGATTCAAATCAATGCGAAGTAGAAGTCTTAGCTTGAAAACCGTGCCAATCAAACGGTTTAGCTTCAAATACTTGTGATATACATGGTTCAGCTTCAAGTTCATGCGAAACAAACGAGTTAGCTTCAAATCCATGCAAAACACAGGATTTAGTTACAAATCAATGCGAAGTAGAAGGCTGATCTTCAAATCCATGCGAAACACTTGGTTTAGCCTCAAATACGTGTGATATGCATGATTTAGCTTCAACAACTTGCGAAACAAACGAGTTGGCTTCAAATCCAAGCGAAACACATGACTTAGTTTCAAATCAATGCGAAGTAGAAGGCTTAGCTTCCAATCCGTGCTAAAAGAATGATTTAGATTCAAATGCTTGCGAATATAAGTGATACAGCTTCAAACGCAGGCGACACAAACGAGTTAGCCTCAAATTCATGCGAAACACATGATTCAGCTTCAAATCAATGCGAAGTAGAAGTCTTAGCTTGAAAACCGTGCCAATCAAACGGTTTAGCTTCAAATACTTGTGATATACATGGTTCAGCTTCAAGTTCATGCGAAACAAACGAGTTAGCTTCAAATCCATGCGAAACACATGATTTAGCTTCAAATCAATGCGAAGTAGAAGTCTGAGCTTCCAATCCGTGCTAAACGAATGATTTAGATTCAAATGCTTGCGAATATAAGTGATACAGCTTCAAACGCAGGCGACACAAACGAGTTAGCTTCAAATCCATGCGAAACACATGATATAGCTTCAAATTCATTCCAAACACATGTTTTAGCCTGACATTCGTGCGAAACAAATGGTTCAGCTTCAAATACTTGTGATATACATGATTTAGCTTCAACTGCACGTGAAACGAACGTGTTAGCTTCAAATTCAACAGAAACACATGATTCAGTTTCAAATAAAAGCGAAGTAGATGGCATAGCATCAAATCCAGGCGCATCAAATGGTTTAGCTTCAAATACTTGTGATATACATGATTTAGCTTCAACAGCAATGCGATACAAACTAGTTAGTTTCTAATCCAAGCGAAACACATGATTTAGCTTCAAATCAATGCGAAGTAGAAGGCTTATCTTCAAGTCCATGCGAATCAAATTGTTGAGCTTCAAATACTTGGGATATACATGATTCAGCTTCAAGTGCATTCGTAACAAACGAGTTAGCTTCAAATCCAAGCGAAAAACATGAGTTAGCATCAAGTCAACACGAAGTTGAAGGCTTAGCTTCAAATCCATGCGAAACAAATGGTTTAGCTTCAAATACTGGTTTTATACATGATTTAGCTTCAACTGCATGCGAGACAATCGAGTTAGCTTCAAATCCAGCGAAACACATGAATTAGCTTCAAATCAATGCGAAGTAGAAGGCTTATCTTCAAATCCATGCGAAACAAGTGGTTCAGCTTCAAATACTTGTGATATACATGATTTAGCTACAACAGCATGCGAAGCAGACGAGTTAGATTCAAATCCATGCGAAACATATGATTTAGCTTCAAATCAATGCGATGTGGAAGGCTTACCTTCGAATCCATGCGAAACGAATAGTTTAGCTTCAAATACTTGTGATATACATGATTTAGTTCCAACAACATGCGAAACAAACGAGTTAGCTTCAAATCCATGCGAAACACATAATTTAGATTAAAATCAATGCGAAGTAGAAGGCTTATCTTCAAATCCATGCGAAACAAGTGGTTCAGCTTCAAATACTTGTGATGTGCATGATTTAGTTTCAAATGCAAGCGAAACGAACGAGTTAGCTTCAAATCCATGCGAAACACATGATTTAGCCTCTTATCAATGCGAAGTAGAAGGCTGATCTCCGAATCCTTGCGAAACAAATTGTTTAGTTTCAAATATTTGTGGATGATTAGCTTCAACTGCATTGCGAAACAAACTAGTTAGTTTCAAATTCAAGCGAAACACATGATTTAGCTTCAAATCAATGCGAAGTAGAAGGCTTATCTTCAAATCCATGCGAAACAAGTGGTTCAGCTTCAAATACTTGTGATGTACATAATTTAGCTTCAAATGCATGCGAAACAAACGAGTTAGCTTCAAATCCAAGCGAAGCACATGATTTAGCTTCAAATCAATGCGAAGTAGAAGGCTTATTTTGAAATCCATGCGAATCACCTGGTTTAGCTTCAAATAACTGTGATATACATGATTTAGCTTCAACTGCATTGCGAAACAAACTAGTTAGTCTCAAATCCAAGCGAAACACATGATGTAGCTTGAAATCAATGCGAAGTAGAAGGCTTATCTTCAAATCATGCGAAACAAGTGGTTCAGCTTCAAATACTTGTGATGTACATGATTTAGTTTCAAATGCAAGCGAAACGAACGAGTTAGCTTGAAATCCAAGCGAAACACATGATTAGCTTCAAATCAATGCGAAGTAGAAGGCTTATTTTGAAATCCATGCGAATCAAATGGTTTAGCTTCAAATAATTGTGATATACATGATTTAGCTTCAATTGCATTGCGAAACAAACTAGTTAGTCTCAAATCCAAGCGAAACACACGATGTAGCTTCAAATCAATGCGAAGTAGAAGGCTTATCTTCAAATCCATTCGAAACAAGTGGTTCAGCTTCAAATACTTGTGATGTGCATGATTCAGCTTCAACTGCATGCGAAACAAACGAGTTAGCTTCAAATCCATGCGAAACACATGATTAGCTTCAAATCAATGCGAAGTAGAAGTCTGAGCTTCGAATCCTTACGAAACAAATGGTTTAGCTGCAAATACTAGTGATATGCATGATTTCGCTTGAACAACTTGCGAAACAAACGAGTTGGCTTCAAATCCAAGCGAAACACATGACTTAGTTTCAAATCAATGCGAAGTAGAAGGCTTAGCTTCCAATGCGTGCTAAACGAATGATTTAGATTCAAATGCTTGCGAATATAAGTGATACAGCTTCAAACGCAGGCGACACAAACGAGTTAGCCTCAAATTCATGCGAAACACATGATTCAGATTCAAATCAATGCGAAGTAGAAGTCTTAGCTTGAAAACCGTGCCAATCAAACGGTTTAGCTTCAAATACTTGTGATATACATGGTTCAGCTTCAAGTTCATGCGAAACAAACGAGTTAGCTTCAAATCCATGCAAAACACAGGATTTAGTTACAAATCAATGCGAAGTAGAAGGCTGATCTCAAATCCATGCGAAACACTTGGTTTAGCTTCAAATACTTGTGATATGCATGATTTAGCTTCAAAAAATACTACAACTTGCGAAACAAACGAGTTGGCTTCAAATCCAAGCGAAACACATGACTTAGTTTCAAATCAATGCGAAGTAGAAGGCTTAGCTTCCAATCCGTGCTAAAAGAATGATTTAGATTCAAATGCTTGCGAATATAAGTGATACAGCTTCAAACGCAGGCGACACAAACGAGTTAGCCTCAAATTCATGCGAAAACACATGATTCAGCTTCAAATCAATGCGAAGTAGAAGTCTTAGCTTGAAAACCGTGCCAATCAAACGGTTTAGCTTCAAATACTTGTGATATACATGGTTCAGCTTCAAGTTCATGCGAAACAAACGAGTTAGCTTCAAATCCATGCGAAACACATGATTTAGCTTCAAATCAATGCGAAGTAGAAGGCTTATCTTCAAATCCATGCAAATCAAATTGTTGAGCTTCAAATACTTGGGATATACATGATTCAGCTTCAAGTGCATGCGTTACAAACGAGTTAGCTTCAAATCTATGCAAAACGCATGATTTAGCTTCAAATTCATTCCAAACACATGGTTTAGCGTGATATTCGTGCAAAACAAACGGTTCAGCTTCAAATCCTTTTGATATACATGATTTAGCTTCAACTGCATGTGAAACGAACGTGTTAGCTTCAAAAACAAGAGAAACACTTGATTCAGTTTCAAATAAATGCGAAGTAGATGGCATAGCATCAAATCCATGCGAATCAAATGGTTGAGCTTCAAATACTTGGGATATACATGATTCAGCTTCAAGTGCATGCGTAACAAACGAGTTAGCTTCAAATCTATGCAAAACGCATGATTTAACTTCAAATTCATTCCAAACACATGGTTTAGCGTGATATTCGTGCAAAACAAACGGTTCAGCTTCAAATACTTGTGATGTGCATGATTTAGTTTCAAATGCAAGCGAAACGAACGAGTTAGCTTCAAATCCATGCGAAACACATGATTTAGCCTCTTATCAATGCGAAGTAGAAGGCTGATCTCCGAATCCTTGCGAAACAAATTGTTTAGTTTCAAATATTTGTGATATACATGATTTAGCTTCAACTGCATTGCGAAACAAACTAGTTAGTTTCAAATTCAAGCGAAACACATGATTTAGCTTCAAATCAATTCGAAGTAGAAGGCTTATCTTCAAATCCATGCGAAACAAGTGGTTCAGCTTCAAATACTTGTGATGTACATAATTTAGCTTCAAATGCATGCGAAACAGACGAGTTAGCTTCAAATCCAAGCGAAGCACATGATTTAGCTTCAAATCAATGCGAAGTAGAAGGCTTATTTTGAAATCCATGCGAATCACCTGGTTTAGCTTCAAATAACTGTGATATACATGATTTAGCTTCAACTGCATTGCGAAACAAACTAGTTAGTCTCAAATCCAAGCGAAACACATGATGTAGCTTCAAATCAATGCGAAGTAGAAGGCTTATCTTCAAATCCATGCGAAACAAGTGGTTCAGCTTCAAATACTTGTGATGTACATGATTTAGTTTCAAATGCAAGCGAAACGAACGAGTTAGCTTGAAATCCAAGCGAAACACATGATTTAGCTTCAAATCAATGCGAAGTAGAAGGCTTATTTTGAAATCCATGCGAATCAAATGGTTTAGCTTCAAATAATTGTGATATACATGATTTAGCTTCAATTGCATTGCGAAACAAACTAGTTAGTCTCAAATCCAAGCGAAACACACGATGTAGCTTCAAATCAATGCGAAGTAGAAGGCTTATCTTCAAATCCATTCGAAACAAGTGGTTCAGCTTCAAATACTTGTGATGTGCATGATTCAGCTTCAACTGCATGCGAAACAAACGAGTTAGCTTCAAATCCATGCGAAACACATGATTTAGCTTCAAATCAATGCGAAGTAGAAGTCTGAGCTTCGAATCCTTACGAAACAAATGGTTTAGCTGCAAATACTAGTGATATGCATGATTTCGCTTGAACAACTTGCGAAACAAACGAGTTGGCTTCAAATCCAAGCGAAACACATGACTTAGTTTCAAATCAATGCGAAGTAGAAGGCTTAGCTTCCAATCCGTGCTAAAAGAATGATTTAGATTCAAATGCTTGCGAATGTAAGTGAGACAGCTTCAAACGCAGGCGACACAAACGATTTAGCCTCAAATTCATGCGAAACACATGATTCAGCTTCAAATCAATGCGAAGTAGAAGTCTTAGCTTGAAAACCGTGCCAATCAAACGGTTTAGCTTCAAATACTTGTGATATACATGGTTCAGCTTCAAGTTCATGCGAAACAAACGAGTTAGCTTCAATCCATGCGAAACACATGATTTAGCTTCAAATCAATGCGAAGTAGAAGTCTGAGCTTCCAATCCGTGCTAAACGAATGATTTAGATTCAAATGCTTGCGAATATAAGTGATACAGCTTCAACGCAGGCGACACAAACGAGTTAGCTTCAAATCCATGCGAAACACATGATATAGCTTCAAATTCATTCCAAACACATGTTTTAGCCTGACATTCGTGCGAAACAAATGGTTCAGCTTCAAATACTTGTGATATACATGATTTAGCTTCAACTGCATGTGAAACGAACGTGTTAGCTTCAAATTCAACAGAAACACATGATTCAGTTTCAAATAAAAGCGAAGTAGATGGCATAGCATCAAATCCAGGCGCATCAAATGGTTTAGCTTCAAATACTTGTGATATACATGATTTAGCTTCAACAGCAATGCGATACAAACTAGTTAGTTTCTAATCCAAGCGAAACACATGATTTAGCTTCAAATCAATGCGAAGTAGAAGGCTTATCTTCAAGTCCATGCGAATCAAATTGTTGAGCTTCAAATACTTGGGATATACATGATTCAGCTTCAAGTGCATTCGTAACAAACGAGTTAGCTTCAAATCCAAGCGAAAAACATGAGTTAGCATCAAGTCAACACGAAGTTGAAGGCTTAGCTTCAAATCCATGCGAAACAAATGGTTTAGCTTCAAATACTGGTTTTATACATGATTTAGCTTCAACTGCATGCGAGACAATCGAGTTAGCTTCAAATCCAGCGAAACACATGAATTAGCTTCAAATCAATGCGAAGTAGAAGGCTTATCTTCAAATCCATGCGAAACAAGTGGTTCAGCTTCAAATACTTGTGATATACATGATTTAGCTTCAACAGCATGCGAAGCAGACGAGTTAGATTCAAATCCATGCGAAACATATGATTTAGCTTCAAATCAATGCGATGTGGAAGGCTTACCTTCGAATCCATGCGAAACGAATAGTTTAGCTTCAAATACTTGTGATATACATGATTTAGTTCCAACAACATGCGAAACAAACGAGTTAGCTTCAAATCCATGCGAAACACTTAATTTAGATTAAAATCAATGCGAAGTAGAAGGCTTATCTTCAAATCCATGCGAAACAAGTGGTTTCAGCTTCAAATACTTGTGATGTACATAATTTAGCTTCAAATGCATGCGAAACAAACGAGTTAGCTTCAAATCCAAGCGAAGCACATGATTTAGCTTCAAATCAATGCGAAGTAGAAGGCTTATTTTGAAATCCATGCGAATCACCTGGTTTAGCTTCAAATAACTGTGATATACATGATTTAGCTTCAACTGCATTGCGAAACAAACTAGTTAGTCTCAAATCCAAGCGAAACACATGATGTAGCTTCAAATCAATGCGAAGTAGAAGGCTTATCTTCAAATCCATGCGAAACAAGTGGTTCAGCTTCAAATACTTGTGATGTACATGATTTAGTTTCAAATGCAAGCGAAACGAACGAGTTAGCTTGAAATCCAAGCGAAACACATGATTTAGCTTCAAATCAATGCGAAGTAGAAGGCTTATTTTGAAATCCATGCGAATCAAATGGTTTAGCTTCAAATAATTGTGATATACATGATTTAGCTTCAATTGCATTGCGAAACAAACTAGTTAGTCTCAAATCCAAGCGAAACACACGATGTAGCTTCAAATCAATGCGAAGTAGAAGGCTTATCTTCAAATCCATTCGAAACAAGTGGTTCAGCTTCAAATACTTGTGATGTGCATGATTCAGCTTCAACTGCATGCGAAACAAACGAGTTAGCTTCAAATCCATGCGAAACACATGATTTAGCTTCAAATCAATGCGAAGTAGAAGTCTGAGCTTCGAATCCTTACGAAACAAATGGTTTAGCTGCAAATACTAGTGATATGCATGATTTCGCTTGAACAACTTGCGAAACAAACGAGTTGGCTTCAAATCCAAGCGAAACACATGACTTAGTTTCAAATCAATGCGAAGTAGAAGGCTTAGCTTCCAATCCGTGCTAAACGAATGATTTAGATTCAAATGCTTGCGAATATAAGTGATACAGCTTCAAACGCAGGCGACACAAACGAGTTAGCCTCAAATTCATGCGAAACACATGATTCAGCTTCAAATCAATGCGAAGTAGAAGTCTTAGCTTGAAAACCGTGCCAATCAAACGGTTTAGCTTCAAATACTTGTGATATACATGGTTCAGCTTCAAGTTCATGCGAAACAAACGAGTTAGCTTCAAATCCATGCGAAACACATGATTTAGCTTCAAATCAATGCGAAGTAGAAGTCTGAGCTTCCAACCCGTGCTAAACGAATGATTTAGATTCAAATGCTTGCGAATATAAGTGATACAGCTTCAAACGCAGGCGACACAAACGAGTTAGCTTCAAATCCATGCGAAACACATGATATATCTTCAAATTCATTCCAAACACATGTTTTAGCCTGACATTCGTGCGAAACAAATGGTTCAGCTTCAAATACTTGTGATATACATGATTTAGCTTCAACTGCATGTGAAACGAACGTGTTAGCTTCAAATTCAACAGAAACACATGATTCAGTTTCAAATAAAAGCGAAGTAGATGGCATAGCATCAAATCCAGGCGCATCAAATGGTTTAGCTTCAAATACTTGTGATATACATGATTTAGCTTCAACAGCAATGCGATACAAACTAGTTAGTTTCTAATCCAAGCGAAACACATGATTTAGCTTCAAATCAATGCGAAGTAGAAGGCTTATCTTCAAGTCCATGCGAATCAAATTGTTGAGCTTCAAATACTTGGGATATACTTGATTCAGCTTCAAGTGCATTCGTAACAAACGAGTTAGCTTCAAATCCAAGCGAAAAACATGAGTTAGCATCAAGTCAACACGAAGTTGAAGGCTTAGCTTCAAATCCATGCGAAACAAATGGTTTAGCTTCAAATACTGGTTTTATACATGATTTAGCTTCAACTGCATGCGAGACAATCGAGTTAGCTTCAAATCCAGCGAAACACATGAATTAGCTTCAAATCAATGCGAAGTAGAAGGCTTATCTTCAAATCCATGCGAAACAAGTGGTTCAGCTTCAAATACTTGTGATATACATGATTTAGCTACAACAGCATGCGAAGCAGACGAGTTAGATTCAAATCCATGCGAAACATATGATTTAGCTTCAAATCAATGCGATGTGGAAGGCTTACCTTCGAATCCATGCGAAACGAATAGTTTAGCTTCAAATACTTGTGATATACATGATTTAGTTCCAACAACATGCGAAACAAACGAGTTAGCTTCAAATCCATGCAAAACACAGGATTTAGTTACAAATCAATGCGAAGTAGAAGGCTGATCTTCAAATCCATGCGAAACACTTGGTTTAGCTTCAAATACTTGTGATATGCATGATTTAGCTTCAACAGCATGCGAAACAAACGAGTTAGCTTCAAATCCAAGCGATACATATGATTTCGCTTCAAATCAATGCGAAGTAGAAGGCTTACCTTCGAATCCACACGAAACAGATGGTTTAGCTTCAAATACTTGTGATGTACATGATTTAGCTTCAACTGCATGCGAAACAAACGAGTTAGCTTCAAATCCAAGCGATACATATGATTTCGCTTCAAATCAATGCGAAGTAGAAGGCTTATCTTCGAATCCAGGCGCATCAAATGGTTTAGCTTCAAATACTTGTGATATACATGATTTAGCTTCAACAGCAATGCGATACAAACTAGTTAGTTTCTAATCCAAGCGAAACACATGATTTAGCTTCAAATCAATGCGAAGTAGAAGGCTTATCTTCAAATCCATGCAAATCAAATTGTTGAGCTTCAAATACTTGGGATATACATGATTCAGCTCAAGTGCATGCGTAACAAACGAGTTAGCTTCAAATCTATGCAAAACGCATGATTTAGCTTCAAATTCATTCCAAACACATGGTTTAGCGTGATATTCGTGCAAAACAAACGGTTCAGCTTCAAATCCTTTTGATATACATGATTTAGCTTCAACTGCATGTGAAACGAACGTGTTAGCTTCAAAAACAAGAGAAACACTTGATTCAGTTTCAAATAAATGCGAAGTAGATGGCATAGCATCAAATCCATGCGAATCAAATGGTTGAGCTTCAAATACTTGGGATATACATGATTCAGCTTCAAGTGCATGCGTAACAAACGAGTTAGCTTCAAATCTATGCAAAACGCATGATTTAACTTCAAATTCATTCCAAACACATGGTTTAGCGTGATATTCGTGCAAAACAAACGGTTCAGCTTCAAATCCTTTTGATGTACATGATTTAGCTTCAACTGCATGTGAAACGAACGTGTTAGCTTCAAAAACAAGAGAAACACATGATTCAGTTTCAAAAAAAGGCGAAGTAGATGGCATAGCATCAAATCCATGCGAATCAAATGGTTTAGCTTCAAATACTTGTTTGATACATGATCTATCTTCAATTGCATGCGAAACAAACGAGTTAGCTTGAAATCCAAGCGAAGCACATGATTTAGCTTCAAATCAATGCGAAGTAGAAGGCTTATTTTGAAATCCATGCGAATCACCTGGTTTAGCTTCAAATAACTGTGATATACATGATTTAGCTTCAACTGCATTGCGAAACAAACTAGTTAGTCTCAAATCCAAGCGAAACACATGATGTAGCTTCAAATCAATGCGAAGTAGAAGGCTTATCTTCAAATCCATGCGAAACAAGTGGTTCAGCTTCAAATACTTGTGATGTACATGATTTAGTTTCAAATGCAAGCGAAACGAACGAGTTAGCTTGAAATCCAAGCGAAACACATGATTTAGCTTCAAATCAATGCGAAGTAGAAGGCTTATTTTGAAATCCATGCGAATCAAATGGTTTAGCTTCAAATAATTGTGATATACATGATTTAGCTTCAATTGCATTGCGAAACAAACTAGTTAGTCTCAAATCCAAGCGAAACACACGATGTAGCTTCAAATCAATGCGAAGTAGAAGGCTTATCTTCAAATCCTTACGAAACAAATGGTTTAGCTGCAAATACTAGTGATATGCATGATTTCGCTTCAACAACTTGCGAAACAAACGAGTTGGCTTCAAATCCAAGCGAAACACATGACTTAGTTTCAAATCAATGCGAAGTAGAAGGCTTAGCTTCCAATCCGTGCTAAACGAATGATTTAGATTCAAATGCTTGCGAATATAAGTGATACAGCTTCAAACGCAGGCGACACAAACGAGTTAGCCTCAAATTCATGCGAAACACATGATTCAGCTTCAAATCAATGCGAAGTAGAAGTCTTAGCTTGAAAACCGTGCCAATCAAACGGTTTAGCTTCAAATACTTGTGATATACATGGTTCAGCTTCAAGTTCATGCGAAACAAACGAGTTAGCTTCAATCCATGCGAAACACATGATTTAGCTTCAAATCAATGCGAAGTAGAAGTCTGAGCTTCCAATCCGTGCTAAACGAATGATTTAGATTCAAATGCTTGCGAATATAAGTGATACAGCTTCAAACGCAGGCGACACAAACGAGTTAGCTTCAAATCCATGCGAAACACATGATATAGCTTCAAATTCATTCCAAACACATGTTTTAGCCTGACATTCGTGCGAAACAAATGGTTCAGCTTCAAATACTTGTGATATACATGATTTAGCTTCAACTGCATGTGAAACGAACGTGTTAGCTTCAAATACATGCGAGATACATGATTTAGCTTCAATTCAATGCGATGTAGAAGGCTTATCTTCGAATCCATGCGAAACAGATGGTTTAGTTCAAATATTTGTGATATACATGATTTAGCTTCAACTGCATGCGATACCAAACAGTTAGCTGCAAATACAATTCGAAACACATGATTTAACTTCCAATCAATGTGAAGTAGAAGGCTGATCTCCGAATCCACACGAAACAGATTGTTTAGTTTCAAATACTTGTAATATACATGATTTAGGTTCAAGAGCATGCGAAACAAACGTGTTAGCTTCAAATCCATGTGAAACACATGATTTAGCTTCAATTAAATGCGAAGTAGAAGGCTTATCTCCGAATCCATGCGAAACAAATGGTTTTAGCTTCAAATACTTGCGAATATAAGTGATATAGCTTCAAATGCAGGCGACACAAACGAGTTATCTTCAAATCCATGCGAAACACATGATTTATAATCAAATCAATGCGAAGCAGAAGGCTTAGCGTCAAATCCATGCGAAACGAATGGTTTAACTTCAATTACTTGCGATTATAATTGATATAGCTTCAAATGCAGGTGACACAAGCGAGATAGCTTCAAATCCATGCGAAACACATGATTTAACTTTCAATCAATGTGAAGTAGAAGGCTTAGCTTCAAATCTATGTGAAACAAATGTTCAGCTTCAAATACTTGTGATATACATGATTTAGATTCAACTTCATGCAAAAACCAACGAGTTAGCTTCAAATCCAAGCGAAACACATGATTTAGATTCAAATCAATGCGAAGTAGATGGCTTAGCTTGAAATCCAGCGAAACGAATGATTTAGCTTCAAACACTTGCGGATATCACTGATATAGCTTCAAATGCAGGTGAAACAAACGAGTTAGCTTTAAATCCATGCAAAAGACATGATTTACCTTCAAAATCAATGCGAAGTAGAAGACTTAGTTTGAAATCCAGGCGATTAAAGTTCTTTAGCTTCAAATACTTATGATATACATGATTTAGATTCAACTGCTTGGGAAGCAAACGAGTTAACTTCAAATCCATTCAAAAACACATGATTTAGCTTCAAATCCATGCGAAAGGCATGATTTAGCTTCAAATCAATGCGAAGTATAAGGCTGATCTTCGAATCCATGCGAATCAAATGGTTTAGCTTCAAATACTTGTGATATGCGTGATTTTGCTTCAATTGCATGCAAAACCAACGAGTTAGCTTCAAATCCAAGCGAAACACATGATTTAGATTCAAATCAATACGAAATAGAAGGCTTAGCTTCAAATGCAGCGAAACGAATGATTTAGCTTCAAACACTTGCGAATATCACTGATTTAGCTTCAAATGCAGGTGAAACAAACGAGTTAGCTTTAAATCCATGAAAAAGGCATGATTTACCTTCGAATCAATGCGAAGTAGAAGGATTAGTTTGAAATCCATGCGAATAAAGTTCTTTCGCTTCAATACTTATGATATACATGATTTAGCTTCAACTGCATGCGAAACAAACGACTTAGCTGCAAATCCATGCGAAACACATGATATAGCTTCAAATAAACGCGAATTAGGAGGCTGATCTTCGAATCCATGCGAAACAAATGGTTTAGCTTTAATTATATGTGACATACATGATTTAGCTTCAAATGCATGCGAAAAAAACGAGTTAGCTTCAAATCCATTCAAAACACATGATTTAGATTCAAATCAATGCGAAGTAGAAGGCTTAGCTTCAAATCCAGCGAAACGAATGATTTAGCTTCAATACTTGCGAATATCTCTGATATAGATTCAAGTGCAGGTGAAACAAACGAGTTTAGCTTTAAATCCATGCAAAAGACATGATTTACCTTCAAATCAATGCGAATTAGGAGGCTGATCTTCGAATCCATGCGAATCAAATGGTTTAGCTTCAAATACTTGTGATATGCGTGATTTTGCTTCAACTGCATGCGAAAAAAAACGAGTCAGCTTCAAATCCATTCAAAACACATGATTTAGCTTCAAATTCATTCGAAAGACATGGTTTAGCGTACTATTCATGGGAATCAAATGGTTCATTTTCAAATACATGTGATATATATGAGTTAGCTTGAAATGCAGGCGAAACCAACGAGTTGGCTTCAAATCCAAGCGAAACACATGATTTAGATTCAAATCAATGCGAAGTAGAAGGCTTAGCTTCAAATCCATGCGAAACAAATGGTTTAGCTTCAATTATATGTGATATACATGATTTAGCTTCAAATGCATGCGAAAAAAACGAGTTAGCTTCAAATCCATTCAAAACACATGATTTAGCATCAAATTCATTCGAAAGACATGGTTTAGCGTACTATTCATGGGAATCAAATGGTTCAGATTCAAATACTTGTGATATACATGATTTAGATTGAAATGCAGGCGAAACAAACGAGTCAGCTTCAAATCCATGCGAAACACATGATTTAGCATCGAATCAATGCGAAGAAGAAGGCTTAACTTCGAATCCATGCGAAACAAATAGTTTAGCTTCAATTATATGTGATATACATAATTTAGCTTCAAATGCATGCAAAACAAACGAGTTAGCTTAAAATCCATGCGAAACACATGACTTAGCATCAAATCAATGCGAAGTAGAAGGCTTAGTTTCACATCCAGCGAAACGAATGATTTAGCTTCAAATACCTGCGAATATATGTGATATAGCTTCAAATGCAGGCGAAACAAACGAGTTAGCTTTAAATCCATGCAAAAGACATGATTTACCTTCAAATCAATGCGAAGTAGAAGGCTTAGTTTGAAATCAATGCGAATCAAGTTCTTTAGCTTCAAATACTTATGATATACATGATTTAGCTTCAACTGCTTGAGAAGCAAACGAGTTAACTTCAAATCCATTCAAAACACATGATTTAGCTTCAAATCCATGCGAAACTCATGATTTATCTTCAAATCAATGCGAAGTAGAAGGCTGATCTTCGAATCCATGCGAATCAAATGGTTTAGATTCAAATACTTATGATATACATGATTTAGCTTCAACTGCATGCGAAACAAACGACTTAGCTTCAAATCCATGCGAAACACATGATGTAGCTTCAAATAAACGCGAATTAGGAGGCTGATCTTCGAATCCATGCGAAACAAATGGTTTAGCTTCAATTATATGTGATATACATGATTTAGCTTCAACTGCATGCAAAACCAACGAGTTAGCTTCAAATCCAAGCGAAACACATGATTTAGATTCAAATCAATGCGAAGTAGAAGGCTTAGCTTCAAATCCAGCGAAACGAATGATTTCGCTTCAATTATATGTGATATACATGATTTAGCTTCAAATGCATGCGAAACAAACGAGTTAGCTTCAAATCCATTCAAAACACATGATTTAGCTTCAAATTCATTCGAAAGACTTGGTTTAGCGTACTATTCATGGGAATCAAATGGTTCAGATTCAAATACTTGTGAGATACATGATATAGCTTCAAATGCAGGCGAAACAAACGAGTTATCTTCAAATCGATGCGAAACTCATGATTTACCTTCAAATCAATGCGAAGTAGAAGGCTTAGTTTGAAATCCATGCGAATCAAGTTCTTTAGCTTCAAATACTTATGATATACATGATTTAGCTTCAACTGCATGCGAAACAAACAAGTTAGCTTCAAATCCAAGCGAAACACATGATTTAGATTCAAATTCATGCGAAACACATGGTTTAGCTTAATATTCATGCGAAACAAATGCTTCAGCTTCAAATACTTGTGATATAGATGATTTAGATTCATCTGCATGCGAAATAAACGACTTAGCTTCAAATCCATGCGAACCACATGATTTAGCTTCAAATAAACGCGAAGTAGGATGCTGATCTTCGAATCCATGCGAAACAAATGGCTCAGGCTCAAATACTTGTGTTATACTTGATTTAGCTTCAACTGTATGCGAAACAAACAAGTTAGTTTCAAATCCAAGCGAAACACATGATTTAGCTTCAAATCAATTCGAAGTAGAAGGGTTATCTTCGAATCGATGCGAAACAAATGGTTTAGCTTCAAACACCTGTGATATACATGATTTAGCTTCAACTGCATCCAAAACAAACGAGTTATCTTTAAATGTATGAGAAACACATGATTTAGCTCCAAATCAATGCGAAGTGGAAGGCTTAGCTTCAAATCCGTGCGAGACACGTGATTTATATTCGAATCATTGCGAAGTAGAAGTCTTAGCTTGAAGACCCTGCCAATCAAACGGTTTAGCTTCAAATACTTGTGATATACATGGTCCAGCTTC
Organism: Megalopta genalis; assembly: GCF_051020955.1. Lineage (NCBI taxonomy): Eukaryota > Metazoa > Arthropoda > Insecta > Hymenoptera > Halictidae > Megalopta > Megalopta genalis. The sequence goes on along the minus strand of NW_027476214.1, from coordinate 57,625 downwards.
AAGTTCATGCGAAACAAACGAATTAGCTTTAAGTCCATGCGAAACACAGGGTTTAGCTTCAAATCAATACGAGGTAGATGGCTGATCTTCGAATCCATGCGAAACAAATGGTTTAGCTTCAATTACTTGTTTGATACATCATTCAGCTTGAACTGCATGCGAAACAAACGAGTTAGTTATAAATCCATGCGAAGCACATGATTTAGCTTAAAATCAATGCGAAGTAGAGGGGCTTATCTTCAAATACATGCGAAACAAATGGTTTAGCTTCAAATACTTGTTTTATACATGATTTAGCTTCAACTGCATGCGAAACAAACGAGTTAGCTTCAAATCCAAGCGAAAAACATGAGTTAGCATCAAGTCAACACGAAGTTGAAGGCTTAGCTTCAAATCCATGCGAAACAAATGGTTTAGCTTCAAATACTGGTTTTATACATGATTTAGCTTCAACTGCATGCGAGACAATCGAGTTAGCTTCAAATCCAGCGAAACACATGAATTAGCTTCAAATCAATGCGAAGTAGAAGGCTTATCTTCAAATCCATGCGAAACAAGTGGTTCAGCTTCAAATACTTGTGATATACATGATTTAGCTTCAACAGCATGCGAAGCAGACGAGTTAGATTCAAATCCATGCGAAACATATGATTTAGCTTCAAATCAATGCGATGTGGAAGGCTTACCTTCGAATCCATGCGAAACGAATAGTTTAGCTTCAAATACTTGTGATATACATGATTTAGTTCCAACAACATGCGAAACAAACGAGTTAGCTTCAAATCCATGCGAAACACATAATATAGATTAAAATCAATGCGAAGTAGAAGGCTTATCTTCAAATCCATGCGAAACAAGTGGTTCAGCTTCAAATACTTGTGATGTGCATGATTTAGTTTCAAATGCAAGCGAAACGAACGAGTTAGCTTCAAATCGATGCGAAACACATGATTTAGCCTCTTATCAATGCGAAGTAGAAGGCTGATCTCCGAATCCTTGCGAAACAAATTGTTTAGTTTCAAATATTTGTGATATACACGATTTAGCTTCAACTGCATTGCGAAACAAACTAGTTAGTTTCAAATTCAAGCGAAACACATGATTTAGCTTCAAATCAATGCGAAGTAGAAGGCTTATCTTCAAATCCATGCGAAACAAGTGGTTGAGCTTCAAATACTTGTGATGTACATAATTTAGCTTCAAATGCATGCGAAACAAACGAGTTAGCTTCAAATCCAAGCGAAGCACATGATTTAGCTTCAAATCAATGCGAAGTAGAAGGCTTATTTTGAAATCCATGCGAATCACCTGGTTTAGCTTCAAATAACTGTGATATACATGATTTAGCTTCAACTGCATTGCGAAACAAACTAGTTAGTCTCAAATCCAAGCGAAACACATGATGTAGCTTCAAATCAATGCGAAGTAGAAGGCTTATCTTCAAATCCATGCGAAACAAGTGGTTCAGCTTCAAATACTTGTGATGTACATGATTTAGTTTCAAATGCAAGCGAAACGAACGAGTTAGCTTGAAATCCAAGCGAAACACATGATTTAGCTTCAAATCAATGCGAAGTAGAAGGCTTATCTTCGAATCCATGCGAAACAAATAGTTTAAGTTCAAATACTTGTGATATAAATGATTTAGCTTCAAATGCAGGCGAAACAAACGCGTTAGCTTCAAATCTATGCGAAACACATGGTTTGGCTTAAAAACAATGCGAAGCCGATGGCTTAGCGTCAAATCCATGCGAAAGGAATGGTTTAGCTTCAAATACTTGCGAATACAAGTGCTATAGCTTCAAATGCAGGCGACACAAACGAGTTAGCTTCAAATCCATGCGAAACACATGATTTAGTATCAAATCAATGCGAAGCAGAAGGCTTAGCGTCAAATCCATGCGAAACGAATGGTTTAGCTTCAAATACTTGCGAATACAAGTGATATAGCTTCAAATGCAGGCGAAACAAACGAGTTAGCTTTAAATCCATGCAAAAGTCATGATTTACCTTCAAATCAATGCGAAGTAGAAGGCTTATCTTCGAATCCATGCGAAACAAAAGGTTTAGTTCAAATATTTGTGATATACATGATTTAGATTCAACTGCATGCGAAACCAAACAGTTAGCTGCAAATACAAGCGAAACACATGATTTCGCTTCAAATGAATGCGAAGCAGGATGCTTAGCTTCAAATCCATGCGAAACGAATGGTTTAGCTTCGAATACATGCGATTATAAGTGATATAGCTTCAAATGCAGGCGACACAAACGAGTTAGCTTCAAATCCAAGCGAAACACATGATGTAGATTCAAATCAATGCGAAGTAGAAGGCTTAGCTTGTAATCCAGCGAAACGAATGATTTAGCTTCAAACACTTGCGGATATCACTGATATAGCTTCAAATGCAGGTGAAACAAACGAGTTAGCTTTAAATCCATGCAAAAGACATGATTTACCTTCAAATCAATGCGAAGTAGAAGGCTTAGTTTGAAATCCATGCGAATCACCTGGTTTAGCTTCAAATAACTGTGATATACATGATTTAGCTTCAACTGCATTGCGAAACAAACTAGTTAGTCTCAAATCCAAGCGAAACACATGATGTAGCTTCAAATCAATGCGAAGTAGAAGGCTTATCTTCATATCCATTCGAAACAAGTGGTTCAGCTTCAAATACTTGTGATGTGCATGATTCAGCTTCAACTGCATGCGAAACAAACGAGTTAGCTTCAAATCCATGCGAAACACAGGATTTAGTTACAAATCAATGCGAAGTAGAAGGCTGATCTTCAAATCCATGCGAAACACTTGGTTTAGCTTCAAATACTTGTGATATGCATGATTTAGATTCAACAACTTGCGAAACAAACGAGTTGGCTTCAAATTCAAGCGAAACACATGACTTAGTTTCAAATCAATGCGAAGTAGAAGGCTTAGCTTCCAATCCGTGCTAAAAGAATGATTTAGATTCAAATGCTTGCGAATATAAGTGATACAGCTTCAAACGCAGGCGACACAAACGAGTTAGCCTCAAATTCATGCGAAACACATGATTCAGCTTCAAATCAATGCGAAGTAGAAGTCTTAGCTTGAAAACCGTGCCAATCAAACGGTTTAGCTTCAAATACTTGTGATATACATGGTTCAGCTTCAAGTTCATGCGAAACAAACGAGTTAGCTTCAAATCCATGCAAAACACAGGATTTAGTTACAAATCAATGCGAAGTAGAAGGCTGATCTTCAAATCCATGCGAAGCACTTGGTTTAGCTTCAAATACTTGTGATATGCATGATTTAGCTTCAACAGCATGCGAAACAAACGAGTTAGCTTCAAATCCAAGCGATACATATGATTTCGCTTCAAATCAATGCGAAGTAGAAGGCTTACCTTCGAATCCACACGAAACAGATGGTTTAGCTTCAAATACTTGTGATGTACATGATTTAGCTTCAACTGCATGCGAAACAAACGAGTTAGCTTCAAACACAAGCGATATATATGATTTCGCTTCAAATCAATGCGAAGTAGAAGGCTTATCTTCGAATCCATGCGAAACAAATAGTTTAAGTTCAAATACTTGTGATATAAATGATTTAGCTTCAAATGCAGGCGAAACAAACGCGTTAGCTTCAAATCTATGCGAAACACATGGTTTGGCTTAAAAACAATGCGAAGCCGATGGCTTAGCGTCAAATCCATGCGAAAGGAATGGTTTAGCTTCAAATACTTGCGAATACAAGTGCTATAGCTTCAAATGCAGGCGACACAAACGAGTTAGCTTCAAATCCATGCGAAACACATGATTTAGTATCAAATCAATGCGAAGCAGAAGGCTTAGCGTCAAATCCATGCGAAACGAATGGTTTAGCTTCAAATACTTGCGAATACAAGTGATATAGCTTCAAATGCAGGCGAAACAAACGAGTTAGCTTTAAATCCATGCAAAAGTCATGATTTACCTTCAAATCAATGCGAAGTAGAAGGCTTATCTTCGAATCCATGCGAAACAAAAGGTTTAGTTCAAATATTTGTGATATACATGATTTAGATTCAACTGCATGCGAAACCAAACAGTTAGCTGCAAATACAAGCGAAACACATGATTTCGCTTCAAATGAATGCGAAGCAGGATGCTTAGCTTCAAATCCATGCGAAACGAATGGTTTAGCTTCAAATACATGCGATTATAAGTGATATAGCTTCAAATGCAGGCGACACAAACGAGTTAGCTTCAAATCCAAGCGAAACACATGATGTAGATTCAAATCAATGCGAAGTAGAAGGCTTAGCTTGTAATCCAGCGAAACGAATGATTTAGCTTCAAACACTTGCGGATATCACTGATATAGCTTCAAATGCAGGTGAAACAAACGAGTTAGCTTTAAATCCATGCAAAAGACATGATTTACCTTCAAATCAATGCGAAGTAGAAGGCTTAGTTTGAAATCCATGCAAATAAAGTTCTTTAGCTTCAAATACTTATGATATACATGATTTAGCTTCAACTGCATGCGAAACAAACGACTTAGCTTCAAATGCATGCGAAACACATGATTTAGCTTCAATTCAATGCGAAGTAGAAGGCTTAGTTTCAAATCCATGCGAAACGAATGGTTTAGCTTCAAATACTTAAGATATACATGACTTAGCTTCAAATGAAGGCGAAACAAACGAGTTAGCTTCAAATCGATGCGAATCAAACGGTTTATCTTCAAATACTTGTGATATACATTATTTAGCTTCAACTGCATGCGAAACAAACGAGTTAGCTTCAAATCGATGCGAAACACATGGTTTAGCTTAAAATCAATACGAAGCCGAAGGCTGATCGTCGAATCCATCCGAAACAAATGGTTTAGCTTCAAATACTTGTGATATACATGATTTAGCTTCAACTGCATGCGAAACAAACGAGTTGGCTTCAAATCCAAGTGATACATATGATTTAGCTTCAAATCAATGCGTAGTAGAAGGCTGATCTCCGCATCCACACGAAACAGATTGTTTGGCTTCAAATACTTGTGTTATACATGACTTAGCATCAACAGCATGCGAAAGAAACGAGTTATCTTCAAATCCTTGCGAAACACATGATTTAGATTAAAATCAATGCGCAGTAGAAGGCTTATCTTCGAATCCGTGCGAAACAAATGGTTTAGCTTCAAATACTTGTGATACATTTGACTTAGCTTCAACAGCATGCGAAACAAACGAGTTAGCTTCAAGTCCAAGCGAAAAACATGATTTATCATCAAGTCAACGCGAAGTTGACGGCTTAGCTTCAAATCCATGCGCAACGAATGATTTAGCTTCACATACTTGAGAATATAAGTGATACAGCTTCAAATGCAGGTGAAACAAACGAGTTAGCTTCAAACCCATGCGTAACACATGATTTAGCATCTAATCAATGCGAAGTAGAAGGCTGATCTTCGAATCCATGCGAAGCAAATTGTTTAGCTTCAAATACTTGTGATACACTTGATTTAGCTTCAACAGCATGCGAAATAAACGAGTTTGCTTCAAATCCATGCGAAACACATGATTTAGCTACAAATCAATGCGAAGTAGGTGGCTTATCTTCGATTCCACGCGATACAAATGGTTTAGCTTCAAATACTTGTGATATAAATGATTTAGTTTCAACAGCATGCGAAACAAACGAGTAAGATTCAAATCCATGCAAAACACATGATTTAGCTTCAAATCAATGCGAAATAGATGGATTATCATCGAATCCATGCGAAACAAATGGTTTAACTTCAAATACTTGTGCTATACATGATTTAGCTTCAACAGCATGCGAAGCAAACGAGATATCTTCAAATCCAAGCGAAACACATGATTTATCTTCAAATCAATGCTAAGTAGAAAGTTTAGCTTCAAATCCATGGGAATCAAATGGTTTAGCTTCAAATACTTGTGATATACATGATTTAGCTTGAACTGCTAGCGAAAAAACGAATTAGCTTCAAATCCAAGCGAAACACATGATTTAGCCTCAAATCAATGCGAAGTAGAAGGCTTAGCTTCGAATAAATGCGAAACAAATGGTTTAACTTCAAATACTTGTGATATACATGATTTAGCTTCAACAGCATGCGAAGCAAATGAGTTATCTTCAAGTCCAAGCGAAAAACATGATTTATCATCAAGTCAACGCGAAGTTGACGGCTTAGCTTCAAATCCATGCGAAACGAATTATTTAGCTTCACATACTTGAGAATATAAATGATATAGCTTCAAATGCAGGCGAAACAAACGAGTTAGCTTCAAACCCATGCGAAACACATGATTTAGCATCTAATCAATGAGAAGTAGAATGCTCATCTTCGCAATCCATGCGAAGCAAATGGTTTAGCTTCAAATACCTGTGATACACTTGATTTAGCTTCAACTGCATGCTAGACAAACGAGTTAACTTCAAATCCATGCGAAACAAATGATTTAGCTTCAAATCAATGCGATGTGGAAGGCTAATCTTTGAATCCATGCGATACAAATGGTTTAGCTTCAAATACTTGTGATATACATGATTTAACTTCAACAGCATGCGAAACAAACGAGTTAGCTTCAAGTCCAAGCGAAAAACATGATTTATCATCAAGTCAACGCGAAGTTGACGGTTTAGCTTCAAATCCATGCGCAACGAATGATTTAGCTTCACATACTTGAGAATATAAGTGATATAGCTTCAAATGCAGGTGAAACAAACGAGTTAGCTTCAAACCCATGCGAAACACATTATTTAGCATCTAATCAATGCGAAGTAGAAGGCTAATCTTCGAATCCATGCCAAACAAATGATATAGCTTCAAATACTTGTGATATACATGATTTAGTTTCAACAGCATGCGAAACAAATGAGTTAGATTCAAATCCATACGAAACACATGATTTAGCTTCAAATCAATGCGAAGTAGAAGGCTTATCTACGAATCCATGCGAAACAAATGGATTAGCTTCATATACTTGTGATATACATGATTTAGCTTCAACAGCATGCGAAACAAACGAGTTAGCTTCAAATCTATGCGAAACACATGATTTAGCTTCAAATCAATGCGAAGTAGGAGACATATCTTCGATTCCATGCGAAACAAATGGTTTAGCTGCAAATACTTGTGATATACATGATTTAGCTTCAACTGCATACGAAAAAAAAGAGTTAGCTTCAAATCCATGCGAAACACATGATTTAGATTAAAATCAATGCGAAGTAGAAGACTTATCTTCGAATAAATGCGAAACAAATGATATAGCTTCAAATACTTGTGATATACATGATTTAGTTCCAACAGCATGCGAAACAAACGAGTTAGAATCAAATCCATGCGAAACAAATGGTTTAGCTGCAAATACTTGTGATATACATGATTTAGCTTCAACTGCATACGAAAAAAAAGAGTTAGCTTCAAATCCAAGCGAAACACATGATTTAGCATCTAATCAATGCGAAGTAGAAGGCTAATCTTCGAATCCATGCCAAACAAATGATATAGCTTCAAATACTTGTGATATACATGATTTAGTTTCAACAGCATGCGAAACAAATGACTTAGATTCAAATCCATACGAAAAACATGATTTAGCTTCAAATCAATGCGAAGTAGAAGGCTTATCTACGAATCCATGCGAAACAAATGGATTAGCTTCATATACTAGTGATATACATGATTTAGCTTCAACAGCATGCGAAACAAACGAGTTAGCTTCAAATCCATGCGAAACACATGATTTAGCTTCAAATCAATGCGAAGTAGGAGGCATATCTTCGATTCCTTGCGATACAAATGGTTTAGCTTCAAATACTTGTGATATACATGATTTAGCTTCAACAGCATACGAAACAAACGAGTTAGCTTCAAATCCATGCGAAACACATGATTTAGCTTCGAATCAATGCGAAGTAGAAGGGTTATCTTCGAATCCATGCGAAACAAATGGTTTAGCTGCAAATACTTGTGATATACATGATTTAGCTTCAACTGCATAAGAAAAAAAAAGAGTTAGCTTCAAATCCATGCGAAACACATGATTTAGCCTCAAATCAATGCGAAGTAGAAGGCTTAGCTTCGAATAAATGCGAAACAAATGGTTTAGCTTCAAATACTTGTGATATACATGATTTAGCTTCAACTGCATGCGAAACAAACGAGTTAGCTTCAAGTCCAAACGAAACACATGATTTATCTTCCATGCATTGCTTAGTAGAAGGTTTAACTACAAATCCATGCGATTCAAGTGATTTAGGTTAAAATACTTGCTATATAATGGATTTAGCTTCAACTGGAAGCGAGACAAACGAGTTAGCTTCACATTCATGCGAAACACATGATTTAGATTCAAATCAATGCGAGGTAAAAGCTTTGTCTTCAAATCCATGCGAAACAAATGATTTAGCTTCAAATACTTTCGATATAAATGATTTAGATTCAACTGCATGCGAAACAAACGAGTTAACTTCAAATCCATGCGAAACACATGATTTAGTTTCAAATCAATGCGAAGTAGAAGACTGACCTTCAAATCCATGTGAAACGAATAGTTTAGCTTCCAAAACTTTTGATATACATGATTTAGCTTCAGCAGCATGCGAAACAAACGAGTTAGCTTCAAATCCATGCGAAACACATGATTTAGCTTCAAGTCAATGCGAATTAGAAGGGTTATCTTGGAATCCATGCGAAACGTATGATATAGCTTCAAATACCTGTGATATACATTATTTAGCTTCAACAGCATCCGAAACAAACGAGTTAGCTTCAAATCCAAGCGAAACACATGATTTAGCCTCAAATCAATGCGAAGTAGAAGGCTTAGCTTCGAATAAATGCGAAACAAATGGTTTAGCTTCAAATACTTGTGATATACATGATTTAGCTTCAACTGCATGCGAAACAAACGTGTTAGCTTAAAATCCATGCGGAACACATGATTTAGCTTCAAATCAATGCGAAGTAGAAGGCTGATCTTCGAATCCATGCGAAGCAAATTGTTTAGCTTCAAATACTTGTGATACACTTAATTTAGCTTCAACAGCATGCGAAACAAACGAGTTAGATTCAAATCCATGCAAAACACATGATTTAGCTTCAAATCAATGCGAAATAGATGGATTATCTTCGAATCCATGCGAAACAAATGGTTTAACTTCAAATACTTGTGATATACATGATCTAGCTTCAACAGCATGCGAAGCAAACGAGTTATCTTCAAATCCAAGCGAAACACATGATTTATCTTCAAATCAATGCTAAGTAGAAAGCTTAGCTTCAAATCCATGGGAATCAAATGGTTTAGCTTCAAATACTTGTGATAAACATAATTTAGCTTCAACTGCTAGCGAAAAAACGAATTAGCTTCAAATCCAAGCGAAACACATGATTTAGCCTCAAATCAATGCGAAGTAGAAGGCTTAGCTTCGAATAAATGCGAAACAAATGGTTTAGCTTCAAATACTTGTGATATACATGATTTAGCTTCAACAACATGCGAAACAAACGAGTTAGCTTCAAGTCCAAGCAAAAACATGATTTAGCATCAAGTCAACGTGAAGTTGATGGCTTAGCTTCAAATCCATGCGAAACGAATGATTTAGCTTCACATACTTGTGAATATAAGTGATATAGCTTCAAATGTAGGCGAAACAAACGAGTTAGCTTCAAACCCATGCGAAACACATGATTTAGCTTCTAATCAATGAGAAGTAGAAGGCTGATCTTCGTATCCATGCGAAACAAATGGTTTAACTTCAAATACTTGTGATATACATGATTTAGCTTCAACAGCATGCGAAACAAACGAGTTAGCTTCAAATCCATGCGAAACACATGATTTAGCTTCAAATCAATGCGAAGTAGGAGGCATATCTTCGATTCCTTGCGATACAAATGGTTTAGCTTCAAATACTTGTGATATACATGATTTAGCTTCAACAGCATGCGAAACAAACGAGTTAGCTTCAAATCCATGCGAAACACATGATTTAGCTTCAAATCAATGCGAAGTAGAAGGGTTATCTTCGAATCCATGCGAAACAAATGGTTTAGCTTCAAATACTTGTGATATACATGATTCAGCTTCAACTGCATGCGAAACAAACGAGTTAGATTCAAATCCATGCTAAACACATGATTTAGCTTCAAATCAATGCGAAATAGATGGATTATCTTCGAATCCATGCGAAACAAATGGTTTAACTTCAAATACTTGTGATATACATGATTTAGCTTCAACAGCATGCGAAGCAGACGAGTTAGATTCAAATCCATGCGAAACATATGATTTAGCTTCAAATCAATGCGATGTGGAAGGCTTACCTTCGAATCCATGCGAAACGAATAGTTTAGCTTCAAATACTTGTGATATACATGATTTAGTTCCAACAACATGCGAAACAAACGAGTTAGCTTCAAATCCATGCGAAACACATAATTTAGATTAAAATCAATGCGAAGTAGAAGGCTTATCTTCGAAACCATGCTAACGAATAGTTTAGCTTCAAATACTTGTGATATTCATGATTCAGCTTCCACTGCATGCGAAACAAACGAGTTAGCTTCAACTGCATACGAAAAAAAAGAGTTGGATCCAAATCCATGCGAAACATTTGATTTAACTTTTCATCAATGCGAAGTAGAAGGCTGATCTTCGAATCCATGCGAAGCAAATGGTTTAGTTTCAAATACTTGTGATACACTTGAGTTAGCTTCAACAGCATGCGAAACAAACGAGTTAGCTTCAAATCCATGCGAGACACATGATTTAGCATCAAATCAATGCGAAGTGGAAGGCTTATCTTCGAATCCATGCGAAACAAATGGTTTAGCTTCATATACTTGTGATATACATGATTTAGCTTCTACAGCATGCGAAATGAACGAGTTAGATTCAAATCCATGCGAAACACATGATTTAGCTTCGAATCAATGCGAAGTAGAAGGGTTATCTTCGAATCCATGCGAAACAAATGGTTTAGCTGCAAATACTTGTGATATACATGATTTAGCTTCAACTGCATAAGAAAAAAAAAGAGTTAGCTTCAAATCCATGCGAAACACATGATTTAGCCTCAAATCAATGCGAAGTAGAAGGCTTAGCTTCGAATAAATGCGAAACAAATGGTTTAGCTTCAAATACTTGTGATATACATGATTTAGCTTCAACTGCATGCGAAACAAACGAGTTAGCTTCAAGTCCAAACGAAACACATGATTTATCTTCCATGCATTGCTTAGTAGAAGGTTTAACTACAAATCCATGCGATTCAAGTGATTTAGGTTAAAATACTTGCTATATAATGGATTTAGCTTCAACTGGAAGCGAGACAAACGAGTTAGCTTCACATGCATGCGAAACACATGATTTAGATTCAAATCAATGCGAGGTAAAAGCTTTGTCTTCAAATCCATGCGAAACAAATGATTTAGCTTCAAATACTTTCGATATAAATGATTTAGATTCAACTGCATGCGAAACAAACGAGTTAACTTCAAATCCATGCGAAACACATGATTTAGTTTCAAATCAATGCGAAGTAGAAGACTGACCTTCAAATCCATGTGAAACGAATAGTTTAGCTTCCAAAACTTTTGATATACATGATTTAGCTTCAGCAGCATGCGAAACAAACGAGTTAGCTTCAAATCCATGCGAAACACATGATTTAGCTTCAAGTCAATGCGAATTAGAAGGGTTATCTTGGAATCCATGCGAAACGTATGATATAGCTTCAAATACCTGTGATATACATTATTTAGCTTCAACAGCATCCGAAACAAACGAGTTAGATTCAAATCCATGCGAAACACATGATTTAGCTTCAAATGAATGCGAAGTAGAAGGGTTATCTTCGTATCGATGCGAAACAAATGGTTTAGCTGCAAATACTTGTGATGTACATGATTCAGCTTCAACTGCATGCGAAACAAACGAGTTAGCTTCAAATCCATGCGAAACACATGATTTAGATTAAAATCAATGCGAAGTAGAAGGCTTATCTTCGAATCCATGCGAAACAAATGGTTTAGCTTCAAATACTTGTGATATACATGATTTAGCTTCAACTCCATGCGAAACAAACGTGTTAGCTTAAAATCCATGCGGAACACATGATTTAGCTTCAAATCAATGCGAAGTAGAAGGCTGATCTTCGAATCCATGCGAAGCAAATTGTTTAGCTTCAAATACTTGTGATACACTTGATTTAGCTTCAACAGCATGCGAAACAAACGAGTTAGATTCAAATCCATGCAAAACACATGATTTAGCTTCAAATCAATGCGAAATAGATGGATTATCTTCGAATCCATGCGAAACAAATGGTTTAACTTCAAATACTTGTGATATACATGATCTAGCTTCAACAGCATGCGAAGCAAACGAGTTATCTTCAAATCCAAGCGAAACACATGATTTATCTTCAAATCAATGCTAAGTAGAAAGCTTAGCTTCAAATCCATGGGAATCAAATGGTTTAGCTTCAAATACTTGTGATAAACATAATTTAGCTTCAACTGCTAGCGAAAAAACGAATTAGCTTCAAATCCAAGCGAAACACATGATTTAGCCTCAAATCAATGCGAAGTAGAAGGCTTAGCTTCGAATAAATGCGAAACAAATGGTTTAGCTTCAAATACTTGTGATATACATGATTTAGCTTCAACAACATGCGAAACAAACGAGTTAGCTTCAAGTCCAAGCAAAAACATGATTTAGCATCAAGTCAACGTGAAGTTGATGGCTTAGCTTCAAATCCATGCGAAACGAATGATTTAGCTTCATATACTTGTGAATATAAGTGATATAGCTTCAAATGTAGGCGAAACAAACGAGTTAGCTTCAAACCCATGCGAAACACATGATTTAGCTTCTAATCAATGAGAAGTAGAAGGCTGATCTTCGTATCCATGCGAAACAAATGGTTTAACTTCAAATACTTGTGATATACATGATTTAGCTTCAACTGCATGCGAAGCAAACGAGTTAACTTCAAGGCCAAGCGAAAAACATGATTTAGCTTCAAATCAATGCGAAGTAGAAGGGTTATCTTCGAATCCATGCGAAACAAATGGTTCAGCTTCAAATACTTGTGATATACATGATTCAGCTTCAACTGCATGCGAAACAAACGAGTTAGATTCAAATCCATGCTAAACACATGATTTAGCTTCAAATCAATGCGAAATAGATGGATTATCTTCGAATCCATGCGAAACAAATGGTTTAGCTCCAAATACTTGTGATACACTTGATTTAGCTTCAACAGCGTGCGAAATAAACGAGGTAGCTTCCAATCCATGCGAAACACATGATCTAGCATCTAATCAATGCGAAGTAGGAGGCTGATATTCGAATCCATGCGAAGCAAATTGTTTAGCTCCAAATACTTGTGATACACTTGATTTAGCTTCAACAGCGTGCGAAATAAACGAGTTAGCTTCAAATCCATGCGAAACACATGATTTAGCTACAAATCAATGCTAAGTAGAAAGCTTAGCTTCAAATCCATGGGAATCAAATGGTTTAGCTTCAAATACTTGTGATATACATGATTCAGCTTCAACTGCTAGCGAAACAAACGAGTTAGCTTCAAACCCATGCAAAACACATGATTTAGCATCTAATCAATGCGAAGTAGGAGGCTGATCTTCGAATCCATGCGAAGCAAATTGTTTAGCTCCAAATACTTGTGATACACTTGATTTATCTTCAACAGCGTGCGAAATAAACGAGTTAGCTTCAAATCCATGCAAAACACACGATTTAGCTTCAAATCAATGCGAAATAGATGGATTATCTTCGAATCCATGAGAAACAAATGGTTTAACTTCAAATACTTGTGATATACATGATTTAGCTTCAACAGCATGCGAAGCAAACGAGTTATCTTCAAATCCAAGCGAAACACATGATTTATCTTCAAATCAATGCTAAGTAGAAAGCTTAGCTTCAAATCCATGGGAATCAAATGGTTTAGCTTCAAATCCTTGTGATATACATGATTCAGCTTCAACTGCATGCGAAACAAACGAGTTAGCTTCAAATCCATTCGAAACACATGATTTAGATTAAAATCAATGCGAAGTAGAAGGCTTATCTTCGAATAAATGCGAAACAAATGATATAGCTTCAAATACTTGTGATATACATGATTTAGTTCCAACAGCATGCGAAACAAACGAGTTAGCTTCAAGTCCAAACGAAAAACATGATTTAGCATCAAGTCAACGCGAAGTTGATGGCTTAGCTTCAAATCCATGCGAAACGAAAGATTTAGCTTCACATACTTGTGAATATAAGTGATATAGCTTCAAATGCAGGCGAAACAAACGAGTTAGCTTCAAACCCATGCGAAACACATGACTTAGCATCTAATCAATGCAAAGTAGAAGGCTAATCTTCGAATCCATGCGAAACAAATGATATAGCTTCAAATACTTGTGATACACTTGATCTAGCTTCAACAGCATGCGAAGCAAACGAGTTAGCTTCAAATCCATGCGAAACGAATGATTTAGCTTCATATACTTGTGAATATAAGTGATATAGCTTCAAATGTAGGCGAAACAAACGAGTTAGCTTCAAACCCATGCGAAACACATGATTTAGCTTCTAATCAATGAGAAGTAGAAGGCTGATCTTCGTATCCATGCGAAACAAATGGTTTAACTTCAAATACTTGTGATATACATGATTTAGCTTCAACTGCATGCGAAGCAAACGAGTTAACTTCAAGGCCAAGCGAAAAACATGATTTAGCTTCAAATCAATGCGAAGTAGAAGGGTTATCTTCGAATCCATGCGAAACAAATGGTTCAGCTTCAAATACTTGTGATATACATGATTCAGCTTCAACTGCATGCGAAACAAACGAGTTAGATTCAAATCCATGCTAAACACATGATTTAGCTTCAAATCAATGCGAAATAGATGGATTATCTTCGAATCCATGCGAAACAAATGGTTTAGCTCCAAATACTTGTGATACACTTGATTTAGCTTCAACAGCGTGCGAAATAAACGAGGTAGCTTCCAATCCATGCGAAACACATGATCTAGCATCTAATCAATGCGAAGTAGGAGGCTGATATTCGAATCCATGCGAAGCAAATTGTTTAGCTCCAAATACTTGTGATACACTTGATTTAGCTTCAACAGCGTGCGAAATAAACGAGTTAGCTTCAAATCCATGCGAAACACATGATTTAGCTACAAATCAATGCTAAGTAGAAAGCTTAGCTTCAAATCCATGGGAATCAAATGGTTTAGCTTCAAATACTTGTGATATACATGATTCAGCTTCAACTGCTAGCGAAACAAACGAGTTAGCTTCAAACCCATGCAAAACACATGATTTAGCATCTAATCAATGCGAAGTAGGAGGCTGATCTTCGAATCCATGCGAAGCAAATTGTTTAGCTCCAAATACTTGTGATACACTTGATTTATCTTCAACAGCGTGCGAAATAAACGAGTTAGCTTCAAATCCATGCAAAACACACGATTTAGCTTCAAATCAATGCGAAATAGATGGATTATCTTCGAATCCATGAGAAACAAATGGTTTAACTTCAAATACTTGTGATATACATGATTTAGCTTCAACAGCATGCGAAGCAAACGAGTTATCTTCAAATCCAAGCGAAACACATGATTTATCTTCAAATCAATGCTAAGTAGAAAGCTTAGCTTCAAATCCATGGGAATCAAATGGTTTAGCTTCAAATCCTTGTGATATACATGATTCAGCTTCAACTGCATGCGAAACAAACGAGTTAGCTTCAAATCCATTCGAAACACATGATTTAGATTAAAATCAATGCGAAGTAGAAGGCTTATCTTCGAATAAATGCGAAACAAATGATATAGCTTCAAATACTTGTGATATACATGATTTAGTTCAAACAGCATGCGAAACAAACGAGTTAGCTTCAAGTCCAAACGAAAAACATGATTTAGCATCAAGTCAACGCGAAGTTGATGGCTTAGCTTCAAATCCATGCGAAACGAAAGATTTAGCTTCACATACTTGTGAATATAAGTGATATAGCTTCAAATGCAGGCGAAACAAACGAGTTAGCTTCAAACCCATGCGAAACACATGACTTAGCATCTAATCAATGCAAAGTAGAAGGCTAATCTTCGAATCCATGCGAAACAAATGATATAGCTTCAAATACTTGTGATACACTTGATCTAGCTTCAACAGCATGCGAAACAAACGAGTTAGCTTCAAATCCATGCGAAACACATGATTTAGATTAAAATCAATGCGGAGTAGAAGGCTTATCTTCGAATCCGTGCGAAACAAATGGTTTAGCTTCAAATACTTGTTATACATTTGATTCAGCTTCCACAGCATGCGAAACAAACGATTTATCTTCAAATACATGCGAAACGTATGATTTAGCTTCAAATCAATGCGAAGTAGAATGGTTATCTTCGAATCCAAGCGTAACAAATGGTTTACCTTGATACACCTGTGATATACATGATTTAGCTTCAACTAAATACGAAAAAAAAGAGTTAGCTTCAAATCCATCCGAAACATATGATTTAACTTCAAATGAATGCGATGTAGAAGGCTGATCTTCGAATCCACGCGAAACAAATGGTTTAGCTGCAAATACTTGTGATATACATGATTTAGCTTCAACTGCATGCGAAACAAACGAGTTAACTTCAAAGCCATGCGAAACACATGATTTAGATTCAAATCAATGCGAAGTAGAAGGCTTATCTTCGAATCCATGCGAAACAAATTGTTTAGCTTCAAAAACTTGTGATATACATAATTCAGCTTCAACTGCATGCGAAACAAACATGTTAACTTCAAATCCATGCGAAACACATGATTTAGATTAAAATCAATGCGAAGTAGAAGGCTTATCTTCGAATCCATGCGAAACAAATGGTTTAGCTTCAAATACTTGTGAAATACATGATTTAGCTTCAACTGCATGCGAAACAAACGAGTTAGCTTAAAATCCATGCGAAACACATGATTTAGCTTCAAATCAATGCGAAGAAGAAGGCTGATCTTCGAATCCATGCGTAACAAATGGTTTAGCTTCAAATACTTGTGATACACTTGGTTTAGCTTCAACAGCATGCGAAGCAAACGAGTTAGCTTCAAATCCATGCGAATCAAATGTTTTAGCTTCAAATACTTGTGATATACATGATTTATCTTCAACACCTAGCAAAAAAAACGAGTTAGCTTCAAATGCATGCGAAACACATGATTTGCTTCAAATCAATGCGAAGTAGATGAATTATCTTCGAATCCATGCGAAACAAATGGCTTAACTTCAAATACTTGTGATATACATGATTCAGCTTCAACTGCATGCGAAACAAACGAGTTAGCTTCAAATCCATGCGAAACACATGATTTAGCTTCAAATCAATGCGAAGTAGAAGGGGTATCTTCGTATCGATGCGAAACAAATGGTTTAGCTGCAAATACTTGTGATATACGTGATTTAGCTTCAACTGCATGCGAAACAAACGAGTTAACTTCGAATCCATGCGAAACGAATGGGTTAGCTGCAAATACTTGTGATATACATGATTTAGCTTCAACTGCATGCGAAACAAACGAGTTAACTTCAAATCCATGCGAAACACATGAGTTAGCTTCAAATCAATGCGAAGTGGAAGGCTTATCTTCGAATCCATGCGAAACAAATGGTTTAGCTTCAAAAACTTGTGATATACATAATTCAGCTTCAACTGCATGCGAAACAAACGTGTTAGCTTCAAATCCATGCGAAACACATGATTTAGATTAAAATCAATGCGAAGTAGAAGGCTTATCTTCGAATCCATGCGAAACAAATGGTTTAGCTTCAAATACATGTGATATACATGATTTAGCTTCAACTGCATGCGAAACAAACGAGTTAACTTCAAATCCATGCGAAACACATGAGTTAGCTTCAAATCAATGCGAAGTGGAAGGCTTATCTTCGTATCGATGCGAAACAAATGGTTTAGCTGCAAATACTTGTGATATACGTGATTTAGCTTCAACTGCATGCGAAACAAACGAGTTAACTTCGAATCCATGCGAAACGAATGGGTTAGCTGCAAATACTTGTGATATACATGATTTAGCTTGAACTGCATGCGAAACAAACGAGTTAACTTCAAATCCATGCGAAACACATGAGTTAGCTTCAAATCAATGCGAAGTGGAAGGCTTATCTTCGAATCCATGCGAAACAAATGGTTTAGCTCCAAAAACTTGTGATATACATAATTCAGCTTCAACTGCATGCGAAACAAACGTGTTAGCTTCAAATCCATGCGAAACACATGATTTAGATTAAAATCAATGCGAAGTAGAAGGCTTATCTTCGAATCCATGCGAAACAAATGGTTTAGCTTCAAATACTTGTGAAATACATGATTTAGCTTCAACTGCATGCGAAACAAACGAGTTAGCTTAAAATCCATGCGAAACACATGATTTAGCTTCAAATCAATGCGAAGAAGAAGGCTGATCTTCGAATCCATGCGTAACAAATGGTTTAGCTTCAAATACTTGTGATACACTTGGTTTAGCTTCAACAGCATGCGAAACAAACGAGTTAGCTTCAAATCCATGCGAAACACATGAGTTAGCTTCAAATCAATGCGAAGTGGAAGGCTTATCGTCGTATCGATGCGAAACAAATGGTTTAGCTGCAAATACTTGTGATATACGTGATTTAGCTTCAACTGCATGCGAAACAAACGAGTTAACTTCAAGTCCAAGCAAAAACATGATTTAGCATCAAGTCAACGTGAAGTTGATGGCTTAGCTTCAAATCCATGCGAAACGAATGATTTAGCTTCATATACTTGTGAATATAAGTGATATAGCTTCAAATGTAGGCGAAACAAACGAGTTAGCTTCAAACCCATGCGAAACACATGATTTAGCTTCTAATCAATGAGAAGTAGAAGGCTGATCTTCGTATCCATGCGAAACAAATGGTTTAACTTCAAATACTTGTGATATACATGATTTAGCTTCAACTGCATGCGAAGCAAACGAGTTAACTTCAAGGCCAAGCGAAAAACATGATTTAGCTTCAAATCAATGCGAAGTAGAAGGGTTATCTTCGAATCCATGCGAAACAAATGATATAGCTTCAAATACTTGTGATACACTTGATCTAGCTTCAACAGCATGCGAAACAAACGAGTTAGCTTCAAATCCATGCGAAACACATGATTTAGCTTCAAATCAATGCGAAGTAGGAGGCATATCTTCGATTCCTTGCGATACAAATGGTTTAGCTTCAAATACTTGTGATATACATGATTTAGCTTCAACAGCATGCGAAACAAACGAGTTAGCTTCAAATCCATGCGAAACACATGATTTAGCTTCAAATCAATGCGAAGTAGAAGGGTTATCTTCGAATCCATGCGAAACAAATGGTTTAGCTTCAAATACTTGTGATATACATGATTCAGCTTCAACTGCATGCGAAACAAACGAGTTAGATTCAAATCCATGCTAAACACATGATTTAGCTTCAAATCAATGCGAAATAGATGGATTATCTTCGAATCAATGCGAAACAAATGGTTTAACTTCAAATACTTGTGATATACATGATTTAGCTTCAACAGCATGCGAAGCAGACGAGTTAGATTCAAATCCATGCGAAACACATGATTTAGCTTCAAATCAATGCGATGTGGAAGGCTTACCTTCGAATCCATGCGAAACGAATAGTTTAGCTTCAAATACTTGTGATATACATGATTTAGTTCCAACAACATGCGAAACAAACGAGTTAGCTTCAAATCCATGCGAAATACATAATTTAGATTAAAATCAATGCGAAGTAGAAGGCTTATCTTCGAAACCATGCGAAACGAATAGTTTAGCTTCAAATACTTGTGATATTCATGATTCAGCTTCAACTGCATGCGAAACAAACGAGTTAGCTTCAAATCCATGCGAAACACATGATTTAGCATCAAATCAATGCGATGTGGAAGGCTTATCTTCGAATCCATGCGAAACAAATGGCTTAACTTCAAATACTTGTGATATACATGATTCAGCCTCAACTGCATGCGAAACAAACGAGTTAGCTTCAAATCCATGCGAAACACATGATTTAGCTTCAAATCAATGCGAAGTAGAAGGGGTATCTTCGTATCGATGCGAAACAAATGGTTTAGCTGCAAATACTTGTGATATACGTGATTTAGCATCAACTGCATGCGAAACAAACGAGTTAACTTCGAATCCATGCGAAACGAATGGGTTAGCTGCAAATACTTGTGATATACATGATTTAGCTTCAACTGCATGCGAAACAAACGAGTTAACTTCAAATCCATGCGAAACACATGAGTTAGCTTCAAATCAATGCGAAGTGGAAGGCTTATCTTCGAATCCATGCGAAACAAATGGTTTAGCTCCAAAAACTTGTGATATACATAATTCAGCTTCAACTGCATGCGAAACAAACGTGTTAGCTTCAAATCCATGCGAAACACATGATTTAGATTAAAATCAATGCGAAGTAGAAGGCTTATCTTCGAATCCATGCGAAACAAATGGTTTAGCTTCAAATACTTGTGAAATACATGATTTAGCTTCAACTGCATGCGAAACAAACGTGTTAGCTTCAAATCCATGCGAAACACATGATTTAGATTAAAATCAATGCGAAGTAGAAGGCTTATCTTCGAATCCATGCGTAACAAATGGTTTAGCTTCAAATACTTGTGATACACTTGGTTTAGCTTCAACAGCATGCGAAGCAAACGAGTTAGCTTCAAATCCATGCGAATCAAATGTTTTAGCTTCAAATACTTGTGATATACATGATTTATCTTCAACACCTAGCAAAAAAAACGAGTTAGCTTCAAATCCATGCGAAACACATGATTTGCTTCAAATCAATGCGAAGTAGATGAATTATCTTCGAATCCATGCGAAACAAATGGCTTAACTTCAAATACTTGTGATATACATGATTCAGCTTCAACTGCATGCGAAACAAACGAGTTAGCTTCAAATCCATGCGAAACACATGATTTAGCTTCAAATCAATGCGAAGTAGAAGGGGTATCTTCGTATCGATGCGAAACAAATGGTTTAGCTGCAAATACTTGTGATATACGTGATTTAGCTTCAACTGCATGCGAAACAAACGAGTTAACTTCGAATCCATGCGAAACGAATGGGTTAGCTGCAAATACTTGTGATATACATGATTTAGCTTCAACTGCATGCGAAACAAACGAGTTAACTTCAAATCCATGCGAAACACATGAGTTAGCTTCAAATCAATGCGAAGTGGAAGGCTTATCTTCGAATCCATGCGAAACAAATGGTTTAGCTTCAAAAACTTGTGATATACATAATTCAGCTTCAACTGCATGCGAAACAAACGTGTTAGCTTCAAATCCATGCGAAACACATGATTTAGATTAAAATCAATGCGAAGTAGAAGGCTTATCTTCGAATCCATGCGAAACAAATGGTTTAGCTTCAAATACATGTGATATACATGATTTAGCTTCAACTGCATGCGAAACAAACGAGTTAACTTCAAATCCATGCGAAACACATGAGTTAGCTTCAAATCAATGCGAAGTGGAAGGCTTATCTTCGTATCGATGCGAAACAAATGGTTTAGCTGCAAATACTTGTGATATACGTGATTTAGCTTCAACTGCATGCGAAACAAACGAGTTAACTTCGAATCCATGCGAAACGAATGGGTTAGCTGCAAATACTTGTGATATACATGATTTAGCTTGAACTGCATGCGAAACAAACGAGTTAACTTCAAATCCATGCGAAACACATGAGTTAGCTTCAAATCAATGCGAAGTGGAAGGCTTATCTTCGAATCCATGCGAAACAAATGGTTTAGCTCCAAAAACTTGTGATATACATAATTCAGCTTCAACTGCATGCGAAACAAACGTGTTAGCTTCAAATCCATGCGAAACACATGATTTAGATTAAAATCAATGCGAAGTAGAAGGCTTATCTTCGAATCCATGCGAAACAAATGGTTTAGCTTCAAATACTTGTGAAATACATGATTTAGCTTCAACTGCATGCGAAACAAACGAGTTAGCTTAAAATCCATGCGAAACACATGATTTAGCTTCAAATCAATGCGAAGAAGAAGGCTGATCTTCGAATCCATGCGTAACAAATGGTTTAGCTTCAAATACTTGTGATACACTTGGTTTAGCTTCAACAGCATGCGAAACAAACGAGTTAGCTTCAAATCCATGCGAAACACATGAGTTAGCTTCAAATCAATGCGAAGTGGAAGGCTTATCGTCGTATCGATGCGAAACAAATGGTTTAGCTGCAAATACTTGTGATATACGTGATTTAGCTTCAACTGCATGCGAAACAAACGAGTTAACTTCAAGTCCAAGCAAAAACATGATTTAGCATCAAGTCAACGTGAAGTTGATGGCTTAGCTTCAAATCCATGCGAAACGAATGATTTAGCTTCATATACTTGTGAATATAAGTGATATAGCTTCAAATGTAGGCGAAACAAACGAGTTAGCTTCAAACCCATGCGAAACACATGATTTAGCTTCTAATCAATGAGAAGTAGAAGGCTGATCTTCGTATCCATGCGAAACAAATGGTTTAACTTCAAATACTTGTGATATACATGATTTAGCTTCAACTGCATGCGAAGCAAACGAGTTAACTTCAAGGCCAAGCGAAAAACATGATTTAGCTTCAAATCAATGCGAAGTAGAAGGGTTATCTTCGAATCCATGCGAAACAAATGATATAGCTTCAAATACTTGTGATACACTTGATCTAGCTTCAACAGCATGCGAAACAAACGAGTTAGCTTCAAATCCATGCGAAACACATGATTTAGCTTCAAATCAATGCGAAGTAGAAGGCTGATCTTCGAATCCATGCGAAGCAAATTGTTTAGCTTCAAATACTTGTGATACACTTGATTTAGCTTCAACAGCATGCGAAACAAACGAGTTAGATTCAAATCCATGCAAAACACATGATTTATCTTCAAATCAATGCGAAATAGATGGATTATCTTCGAATCCATGCGAAACAAATGGTTTAACTTCAAATACTTGTGATATACATGATCTAGCTTCAACAGCATGCGAAGCAAACGAGTTATCTTCAAATCCAAGCGAAACACATGATTTATCTTCAAATCAATGCTAAGTAGAAAGCTTAGCTTCAAATCCATGGGAATCAAATGGTTTAGCTTCAAATCCTTGTGATATACATGATTCAGCTTCAACTGCATGCGAAACAAACGAGTTAGCTTCAAATCCATGCGAAACACATGATTTAGATTAAAATCAATGCGAAGTAGAAGGCTTATCTTCGAATAAATGCGAAACAAATGATATAGCTTCAAATACTTGTGATATACATGATTTAGCTTCAACTGCATGCGAAACAAACGAGTTAACTTCAAATCCATGCGAAACACATGAGTTAGCTTCAAATCAATGCGAAGTGGAAGGCTTATCTTCGTATCGATGCGAAACAAATGGTTTAGCTGCAAATACTTGTGATATACGTGATTTAGCTTCAACTGCATGCGAAACAAACGAGTTAACTTCGAATCCATGCGAAACGAATGGGTTAGCTGCAAATACTTGTGATATACATGATTTAGCTTCAACTGCATGCGAAACAAACGAGTTAACTTCAAATCCATGCGAAACACATGAGTTAGCTTCAAATCAATGCGAAGTGGAAGGCTTATCTTCGAATCCATGCGAAACAAATGGTTTAGCTCCAAAAACTTGTGATATACATAATTCAGCTTCAACTGCATGCGAAACAAACGTGTTAGCTTCAAATCCATGCGAAACACATGATTTAGATTAAAATCAATGCGAAGTAGAAGGCTTATCTTCGAATCCATGCGAAACAAATGGTTTAGCTTCAAATACTTGTGAAATACATGATTTAGCTTCAACTGCATGCGAAACAAACGTGTTAGCTTCAAATCCATGCGAAACACATGATTTAGATTAAAATCAATGCGAAGTAGAAGGCTTATCTTCGAATCCATGCGTAACAAATGGTTTAGCTTCAAATACTTGTGATACACTTGGTTTAGCTTCAACAGCATGCGAAGCAAACGAGTTAGCTTCAAATCCATGCGAATCAAATGTTTTAGCTTCAAATACTTGTGATATACATGATTTATCTTCAACACCTAGCAAAAAAAACGAGTTAGCTTCAAATCCATGCGAAACACATGATTTGCTTCAAATCAATGCGAAGTAGATGAATTATCTTCGAATCCATGCGAAACAAATGGCTTAACTTCAAATACTTGTGATATACATGATTCAGCTTCAACTGCATGCGAAACAAACGAGTTAGCTTCAAATCCATGCGAAACACATGATTTAGCTTCAAATCAATGCGAAGTAGAAGGGGTATCTTCGTATCGATGCGAAACAAATGGTTTAGCTGCAAATACTTGTGATATACGTGATTTAGCTTCAACTGCATGCGAAACAAACGAGTTAACTTCGAATCCATGCGAAACACATGAGTTAGCTTCAAATCAATGCGAAGTGGAAGGCTTATCTTCGAATCCATGCGAAACAAATGGTTTAGCTTCAAAAACTTGTGATATACATAATTCAGCTTCAACTGCATGCGAAACAAACGTGTTAGCTTCAAATCCATGCGAAACACATGATTTAGATTAAAATCAATGCGAAGTAGAAGGCTTATCTTCGAATCCATGCGAAACAAATGGTTTAGCTTCAAATACATGTGATATACATGATTTAGCTTCAACTGCATGCGAAACAAACGAGTTAACTTCAAATCCATGCGAAACACATGAGTTAGCTTCAAATCAATGCGAAGTGGAAGGCTTATCTTCGTATCGATGCGAAACAAATGGTTTAGCTGCAAATACTTGTGATATACGTGATTTAGCTTCAACTGCATGCGAAACAAACGAGTTAACTTCGAATCCATGCGAAACGAATGGGTTAGCTGCAAATACTTGTGATATACATGATTTAGCTTGAACTGCATGCGAAACAAACGAGTTAACTTCAAATCCATGCGAAACACATGAGTTAGCTTCAAATCAATGCGAAGTGGAAGGCTTATCTTCGAATCCATGCGAAACAAATGGTTTAGCTCCAAAAACTTGTGATATACATAATTCAGCTTCAACTGCATGCGAAACAAACGTGTTAGCTTCAAATCCATGCGAAACACATGATTTAGATTAAAATCAATGCGAAGTAGAAGGCTTATCTTCGAATCCATGCGAAACAAATGGTTTAGCTTCAAATACTTGTGAAATACATGATTTAGCTTCAACTGCATGCGAAACAAACGAGTTAGCTTAAAATCCATGCGAAACACATGATTTAGCTTCAAATCAATGCGAAGAAGAAGGCTGATCTTCGAATCCATGCGTAACAAATGGTTTAGCTTCAAATACTTGTGATACACTTGGTTTAGCTTCAACAGCATGCGAAACAAACGAGTTAGCTTCAAATCCATGCGAAACACATGAGTTAGCTTCAAATCAATGCGAAGTGGAAGGCTTATCGTCGTATCGATGCGAAACAAATGGTTTAGCTGCAAATACTTGTGATATACGTGATTTAGCTTCAACTGCATGCGAAACAAACGAGTTAACTTCGAATCCATGCGAAACGAATGGGTTAGCTGCAAATACTTGTGATATACATGATTTAGCTTCAACTGCATGCGAAACAAACGAGTTAACTTCAAATCCATGCGAAACACATGAGTTAGCTTCAAATCAATGCGAAGTGGAAGGCTTATCTTCGAATCCATGCGAAACAAATGGTTTAGCTCCAAAAACTTGTGATATACATAATTCAGCTTCAACTGCATGCGAAACAAACGTGTTAGCTTCAAATCCATGCGAAACACATGATTTAGATTAAAATCAATGCGAAGAAGAAGGCTGATCTTCGAATCCATACGTAACAAATGGTTTAGCTTCAAATACTTGTGATACAATTGGTTTAGCTTCAACAGCATGCGAAACAAACGAGTTAGCTTCAAATCCATGCGAATCAAATGTTTTAGCTTCAAATACTTGTGATATACATGATTTATCTTCAACACCTAGCAAAAAAAACGAGTTAGCTTCAAATCCATGCGAAACACATGATTTAGCTTCAAATCAATGCGAAGTAGATGGATTATCTTCGAATCCATGCGAAACAAATGGCTTAACTCCAAATACTTGTGATATACATGATTCAGCTTCAACTGCATCCGAAACAAACGAGTTAGATTCAAATCCATGCGAAACACATGATTTAGCTTCAAATGAATGCGAAGTAGAAGGGTTATCTTCGTATCGATGCGAAACAAATGGTTTAGCTGCAAATACTTGTGATGTACATGATTCAGCTTCAACTGCATGCGAAACAAACGAGTTAGCTTCAAATCCATGCGAAACACATGATTTAGATTAAAATCAATGCGAAGTAGAAGGCTTATCTTCGAATCCATGCGAAACAAATGGTTTAGCTTCAAATACTTGTGATATACATGATTTAGCTTCAACTCCATGCGAAACAAACGTGTTAGCTTAAAATCCATGCGGAACACATGATTTAGCTTCAAATCAATGCGAAGTAGAAGGCTGATCTTCGAATCCATGCGAAGCAAATTGTTTAGCTTCAAATACTTGTGATACACTTGATTTAGCTTCAACAGCATGCGAAACAAACGAGTTAGATTCAAATCCATGCAAAACACATGATTTAGCTTCAAATCAATGCGAAATAGATGGATTATCTTCGAATCCATGCGAAACAAATGGTTTAACTTCAAATACTTGTGATATACATGATCTAGCTTCAACAGCATGCGAAGCAAACGAGTTATCTTCAAATCCAAGCGAAACACATGATTTATCTTCAAATCAATGCTAAGTAGAAAGCTTAGCTTCAAATCCATGGGAATCAAATGGTTTAGCTTCAAATACTTGTGATAAACATAATTTAGCTTCAACTGCTAGCGAAAAAACGAATTAGCTTCAAATCCAAGCGAAACACATGATTTAGCCTCAAATCAATGCGAAGTAGAAGGCTTAGCTTCGAATAAATGCGAAACAAATGGTTTAGCTTCAAATACTTGTGATATACATGATTTAGCTTCAACAACATGCGAAACAAACGAGTTAGCTTCAAGTCCAAGCAAAAACATGATTTAGCATCAAGTCAACGTGAAGTTGATGGCTTAGCTTCAAATCCATGCGAAACGAATGATTTAGCTTCATATACTTGTGAATATAAGTGATATAGCTTCAAATGTAGGCGAAACAAACGAGTTAGCTTCAAACCCATGCGAAACACATGATTTAGCTTCTAATCAATGAGAAGTGGAAGGCTGATCTTCGTATCCATGCGAAACAAATGGTTTAACTTCAAATACTTGTGATATACATGATTTAGCTTCAACTGCATGCGAAGCAAACGAGTTAACTTCAAGGCCAAGCGAAAAACATGATTTAGCTTCAAATCAATGCGAAGTAGAAGGGTTATCTTCGAATCCATGCGAAACAAATGGTTCAGCTTCAAATACTTGTGATATACATGATTCAGCTTCAACTGCATGCGAAACAAACGAGTTAGATTCAAATCCATGCTAAACACATGATTTAGCTTCAAATCAATGCGAAATAGATGGATTATCTTCGAATCCATGCGAAACAAATGGTTTAGCTCCAAATACTTGTGATACACTTGATTTAGCTTCAACAGCGTGCGAAATAAACGAGGTAGCTTCCAATCCATGCGAAACACATGATCTAGCATCTAATCAATGCGAAGTAGGAGGCTGATATTCGAATCCATGCGAAGCAAATTGTTTAGCTCCAAATACTTGTGATACACTTGATTTAGCTTCAACAGCGTGCGAAATAAACGAGTTAGCTTCAAATCCATGCGAAACACATGATTTAGCTACAAATCAATGCTAAGTAGAAAGCTTAGCTTCAAATCCATGGGAATCAAATGGTTTAGCTTCAAATACTTGTGATATACATGAT
Source organism: Megalopta genalis (assembly GCF_051020955.1). Classification (NCBI taxonomy): domain Eukaryota; kingdom Metazoa; phylum Arthropoda; class Insecta; order Hymenoptera; family Halictidae; genus Megalopta; species Megalopta genalis. The sequence goes on along the minus strand of NW_027476214.1, from coordinate 29,544 downwards.
TCAGCTTCAACTGCTAGCGAAAAAACGAGTTAGCTTCAAACCCATGCGAAACACATGATTTAGCACCTAATCAATGCGAAGTAGGAGGCTGATCTTCGAATCCATGCGAAGCAAATTGTTTAGCTCCAAATACTTGTGATACACTTGATTTATCTTCAACAGCGTGCGAAATAAACGAGTTAGCTTCAAATCCATGCAAAACACACGATTTAGCTTCAAATCAATGCGAAATAGATGGATTATCTTCGAATCCATGAGAAACAAATGGTTTAACTTCAAATACTTGTGATATACATGATTTAGCTTCAACAGCATGCGAAGCAAACGAGTTATCTTCAAATCCAAGCGAAACACATGATTTATCTTCAAATCAATGCTAAGTAGAAAGCTTAGCTTCAAATCCATGGGAATCAAATGGTTTAGCTTCAAATCCTTGTGATATACATGATTCAGCTTCAACTGCATGCGAAACAAACGAGTTAGCTTCAAATCCATGCGAAACACATGATTTAGATTAAAATCAATGCGAAGTAGAAGGCTTATCTTCGAATAAATGCGAAACAAATGATATAGCTTCAAATACTTGTGATATACATGATTTAGCTTCAACTGCATGCGAAACAAACGAGTTAACTTCAAATCCATGCGAAACACATGAGTTAGCTTCAAATCAATGCGAAGTGGAAGGCTTATCTTCGTATCGATGCGAAACAAATGGTTTAGCTGCAAATACTTGTGATATACGTGATTTAGCTTCAACTGCATGCGAAACAAACGAGTTAACTTCGAATCCATGCGAAACGAATGGGTTAGCTGCAAATACTTGTGATATACATGATTTAGCTTCAACTGCATGCGAAACAAACGAGTTAACTTCAAATCCATGCGAAACACATGAGTTAGCTTCAAATCAATGCGAAGTGGAAGGCTTATCTTCGAATCCATGCGAAACAAATGGTTTAGCTCCAAAAACTTGTGATATACATAATTCAGCTTCAACTGCATGCGAAACAAACGTGTTAGCTTCAAATCCATGCGAAACACATGATTTAGATTAAAATCAATGCGAAGTAGAAGGCTTATCTTCGAATCCATGCGAAACAAATGGTTTAGCTTCAAATACTTGTGAAATACATGATTTAGCTTCAACTGCATGCGAAACAAACGTGTTAGCTTCAAATCCATGCGAAACACATGATTTAGATTAAAATCAATGCGAAGTAGAAGGCTTATCTTCGAATCCATGCGTAACAAATGGTTTAGCTTCAAATACTTGTGATACACTTGGTTTAGCTTCAACAGCATGCGAAGCAAACGAGTTAGCTTCAAATCCATGCGAATCAAATGTTTTAGCTTCAAATACTTGTGATATACATGATTTATCTTCAACACCTAGCAAAAAAAACGAGTTAGCTTCAAATCCATGCGAAACACATGATTTGCTTCAAATCAATGCGAAGTAGATGAATTATCTTCGAATCCATGCGAAACAAATGGCTTAACTTCAAATACTTGTGATATACATGATTCAGCTTCAACTGCATGCGAAACAAACGAGTTAGCTTCAAATCCATGCGAAACACATGATTTAGCTTCAAATCAATGCGAAGTAGAAGGGGTATCTTCGTATCGATGCGAAACAAATGGTTTAGCTGCAAATACTTGTGATATACGTGATTTAGCTTCAACTGCATGCGAAACAAACGAGTTAACTTCGAATCCATGCGAAACACATGAGTTAGCTTCAAATCAATGCGAAGTGGAAGGCTTATCTTCGAATCCATGCGAAACAAATGGTTTAGCTTCAAAAACTTGTGATATACATAATTCAGCTTCAACTGCATGCGAAACAAACGTGTTAGCTTCAAATCCATGCGAAACACATGATTTAGATTAAAATCAATGCGAAGTAGAAGGCTTATCTTCGAATCCATGCGAAACAAATGGTTTAGCTTCAAATACATGTGATATACATGATTTAGCTTCAACTGCATGCGAAACAAACGAGTTAACTTCAAATCCATGCGAAACACATGAGTTAGCTTCAAATCAATGCGAAGTGGAAGGCTTATCTTCGTATCGATGCGAAACAAATGGTTTAGCTGCAAATACTTGTGATATACGTGATTTAGCTTCAACTGCATGCGAAACAAACGAGTTAACTTCGAATCCATGCGAAACGAATGGGTTAGCTGCAAATACTTGTGATATACATGATTTAGCTTGAACTGCATGCGAAACAAACGAGTTAACTTCAAATCCATGCGAAACACATGAGTTAGCTTCAAATCAATGCGAAGTGGAAGGCTTATCTTCGAATCCATGCGAAACAAATGGTTTAGCTCCAAAAACTTGTGATATACATAATTCAGCTTCAACTGCATGCGAAACAAACGTGTTAGCTTCAAATCCATGCGAAACACATGATTTAGATTAAAATCAATGCGAAGTAGAAGGCTTATCTTCGAATCCATGCGAAACAAATGGTTTAGCTTCAAATACTTGTGAAATACATGATTTAGCTTCAACTGCATGCGAAACAAACGAGTTAGCTTAAAATCCATGCGAAACACATGATTTAGCTTCAAATCAATGCGAAGAAGAAGGCTGATCTTCGAATCCATGCGTAACAAATGGTTTAGCTTCAAATACTTGTGATACACTTGGTTTAGCTTCAACAGCATGCGAAACAAACGAGTTAGCTTCAAATCCATGCGAAACACATGAGTTAGCTTCAAATCAATGCGAAGTGGAAGGCTTATCGTCGTATCGATGCGAAACAAATGGTTTAGCTGCAAATACTTGTGATATACGTGATTTAGCTTCAACTGCATGCGAAACAAACGAGTTAACTTCGAATCCATGCGAAACGAATGGGTTAGCTGCAAATACTTGTGATATACATGATTTAGCTTCAACTGCATGCGAAACAAACGAGTTAACTTCAAATCCATGCGAAACACATGAGTTAGCTTCAAATCAATGCGAAGTGGAAGGCTTATCTTCGAATCCATGCGAAACAAATGGTTTAGCTCCAAAAACTTGTGATATACATAATTCAGCTTCAACTGCATGCGAAACAAACGTGTTAGCTTCAAATCCATGCGAAACACATGATTTAGATTAAAATCAATGCGAAGAAGAAGGCTGATCTTCGAATCCATACGTAACAAATGGTTTAGCTTCAAATACTTGTGATACAATTGGTTTAGCTTCAACAGCATGCGAAACAAACGAGTTAGCTTCAAATCCATGCGAATCAAATGTTTTAGCTTCAAATACTTGTGATATACATGATTTATCTTCAACACCTAGAAAAAAAACGAGTTAGCTTCAAATCCATGCGAAACACATGATTTAGCTTCAAATCAATGCGAAGTAGATGGATTATCTTCGAATCCATGCGAAACAAATGGCTTAACTCCAAATACTTGTGATATACATGATTCAGCTTCAACTGCATCCGAAACAAACGAGTTAGATTCAAATCCATGCGAAACACATGATTTAGCTTCAAATGAATGCGAAGTAGAAGGGTTATCTTCGTATCGATGCGAAACAAATGGTTTAGCTGCAAATACTTGTGATGTACATGATTCAGCTTCAACTGCATGCGAAACAAACGAGTTAGCTTCAAATCCATGCGAAACACATGATTTAGATTAAAATCAATGCGAAGTAGAAGGCTTATCTTCGAATCCATGCGAAACAAATGGTTTAGCTTCAAATACTTGTGATATACATGATATAGCTTCAACTCCATGCGAAACAAACGTGTTAGCTTAAAATCCATGCGGAACACATGATTTAGCTTCAAATCAATGCGAAGTAGAAGGCTGATCTTCGAATCCATGCGAAGCAAATTGTTTAGCTTCAAATACTTGTGATACACTTGATTTAGCTTCAACAGCATGCGAAACAAACGAGTTAGATTCAAATCCATGCAAAACACATGATTTAGCTTCAAATCAATGCGAAATAGATGGATTATCTTCGAATCCATGCGAAACAAATGGTTTAACTTCAAATACTTGTGATATACATGATCTAGCTTCAACAGCATGCGAAGCAAACGAGTTATCTTCAAATCCAAGCGAAACACATGATTTATCTTCAAATCAATGCTAAGTAGAAAGCTTAGCTTCAAATCCATGGGAATCAAATGGTTTAGCTTCAAATACTTGTGATAAACATAATTTAGCTTCAACTGCTAGCGAAAAAACGAATTAGCTTCAAATCCAAGCGAAACACATGATTTAGCCTCAAATCAATGCGAAGTAGAAGGCTTAGCTTCGAATAAATGCGAAACAAATGGTTTAGCTTCAAATACTTGTGATATACATGATTTAGCTTCAACAACATGCGAAACAAACGAGTTAGCTTCAAGTCCAAGCAAAAACATGATTTAGCATCAAGTCAACGTGAAGTTGATGGCTTAGCTTCAAATCCATGCGAAACGAATGATTTAGCTTCATATACTTGTGAATATAAGTGATATAGCTTCAAATGTAGGCGAAACAAACGAGTTAGCTTCAAACCCATGCGAAACACATGATTTAGCTTCTAATCAATGAGAAGTGGAAGGCTGATCTTCGTATCCATGCGAAACAAATGGTTTAACTTCAAATACTTGTGATATACATGATTTAGCTTCAACTGCATGCGAAGCAAACGAGTTAACTTCAAGGCCAAGCGAAAAACATGATTTAGCTTCAAATCAATGCGAAGTAGAAGGGTTATCTTCGAATCCATGCGAAACAAATGGTTCAGCTTCAAATACTTGTGATATACATGATTCAGCTTCAACTGCATGCGAAACAAACGAGTTAGATTCAAATCCATGCTAAACACATGATTTAGCTTCAAATCAATGCGAAATAGATGGATTATCTTCGAATCCATGCGAAACAAATGGTTTAGCTCCAAATACTTGTGATACACTTGATTTAGCTTCAACAGCGTGCGAAATAAACGAGGTAGCTTCCAATCCATGCGAAACACATGATCTAGCATCTAATCAATGCGAAGTAGGAGGCTGATATTCGAATCCATGCGAAGCAAATTGTTTAGCTCCAAATACTTGTGATACACTTGATTTAGCTTCAACAGCGTGCGAAATAAACGAGTTAGCTTCAAATCCATGCGAAACACATGATTTAGCTACAAATCAATGCTAAGTAGAAAGCTTAGCTTCAAATCCATGGGAATCAAATGGTTTAGCTTCAAATACTTGTGATATACATGATTCAGCTTCAACTGCTAGCGAAAAAACGAGTTAGCTTCAAACCCATGCGAAACACATGATTTAGCACCTAATCAATGCGAAGTAGGAGGCTGATCTTCGAATCCATGCGAAGCAAATTGTTTAGCTCCAAATACTTGTGATACACTTGATTTATCTTCAACAGCGTGCGAAATAAACGAGTTAGCTTCAAATCCATGCAAAACACACGATTTAGCTTCAAATCAATGCGAAATAGATGGATTATCTTCGAATCCATGAGAAACAAATGGTTTAACTTCAAATACTTGTGATATACATGATTTAGCTTCAACAGCATGCGAAGCAAACGAGTTATCTTCAAATCCAAGCGAAACACATGATTTATCTTCAAATCAATGCTAAGTAGAAAGCTTAGCTTCAAATCCATGGGAATCAAATGGTTTAGCTTCAAATCCTTGTGATATACATGATTCAGCTTCAACTGCATGCGAAACAAACGAGTTAGCTTCAAATCCATGCGAAACACATGATTTAGATTAAAATCAATGCGAAGTAGAAGGCTTATCTTCGAATAAATGCGAAACAAATGATATAGCTTCAAATACTTGTGATATACATGATTTAGTTCAAACAGCATGCGAAACAAACGAGTTAGCTTCAAGTCCAAACGAAAAACATGATTTAGCATCAAGTCAACGCGAAGTTGATGGCTTAGCTTCAAATCCATGCGAAACGAAAGATTTAGCTTCACATACTTGTGAATATAAGTGATATAGCTTCAAATGCAGGCGAAACAAACGAGTTAGCTTCAAACCCATGCGAAACACATGACTTAGCATCTAATCAATGCAAAGTAGAAGGCTAATCTTCGAATCCATGCGAAACAAATGATATAGCTTCAAATACTTGTGATACACTTGATCTAGCTTCAACAGCATGCGAAACAAACGAGTTAGCTTCAAATCCATGCGAAACACATGATTTAGCTTCAAATCAATGCGAAGTAGGAGGCATATCTTCGATTCCTTGGGATACAAATGGTTTAGCTTCAAATACTTGTGATATACATGATTTAGCTTCAACAGCATGCGAAACAAACGAGTTAGCTTCAAATCCATGCGAAACACATGATTTAGCTTCAAATCAATGCGAAGTAGAAGGGTTATCTTCGAATCCATGCGAAACATATGGTTTAGCTTCAAATACTTGTGATATACATGATTCAGCTTCAACTGCATGCGAAACAAACGAGTTAGCTTCAAATCCATGCGAAACACATGATTTAGCTTCAAATCAATGCGAAATAGATGGATTATCTTCGAATCAATGCGAAACAAATGGTTTAACTTCAAATACTTGTGATATACATGATTTAGCTTCAACAGCATGCGAAGCAGACGAGTTAGATTCAAATCCATGCGAAACACATGATTTAGCTTCAAATCAATGCGATGTGGAAGGCTTACCTTCGAATCCATGCGAAACGAATAGTTTAGCTTCAAATACTTGTGATATACATGATTTAGTTCCAACAACATGCGAAACAAACGAGTTAGCTTCAAATCCATGCGAAATACATAATTTAGATTAAAATCAATGCGAAGTAGAAGGCTTATCTTCGAAACCATGCGAAACGAATAGTTTAGCTTCAAATACTTGTGATATTCATGATTCAGCTTCAACTGCATGCGAAACAAACGAGTTAGCTTCAAATCCATGCGAAACACATGAGTTAGCTTCAAATCAATGCGAAGTGGAAGGCTTATCGTCGTATCGATGCGAAACAAATGGTTTAGCTGCAAATACTTGTGATATACGTGATTTAGCTTCAACTGCATGCGAAACAAACGAGTTAACTTCGAATCCATGCGAAACGAATGGGTTAGCTGCAAATACTTGTGATATACATGATTTAGCTTCAACTGCATGCGAAACAAACGAGTTAACTTCAAATCCATGCGAAACACATGAGTTAGCTTCAAATCAATGCGAAGTGGAAGGCTTATCTTCGAATCCATGCGAAACAAATGGTTTAGCTCCAAAAACTTGTGATATACATAATTCAGCTTCAACTGCATGCGAAACAAACGTGTTAGCTTCAAATCCATGCGAAACACATGATTTAGATTAAAATCAATGCGAAGAAGAAGGCTGATCTTCGAATCCATACGTAACAAATGGTTTAGCTTCAAATACTTGTGATACAATTGGTTTAGCTTCAACAGCATGCGAAACAAACGAGTTAGCTTCAAATCCATGCGAATCAAATGTTTTAGCTTCAAATACTTGTGATATACATGATTTATCTTCAACACCTAGCAAAAAAAACGAGTTAGCTTCAAATCCATGCGAAACACATGATTTAGCTTCAAATCAATGCGAAGTAGATGGATTATCTTCGAATCCATGCGAAACAAATGGCTTAACTCCAAATACTTGTGATATACATGATTCAGCTTCAACTGCATCCGAAACAAACGAGTTAGATTCAAATCCATGCGAAACACATGATTTAGCTTCAAATGAATGCGAAGTAGAAGGGTTATCTTCGTATCGATGCGAAACAAATGGTTTAGCTGCAAATACTTGTGATGTACATGATTCAGCTTCAACTGCATGCGAAACAAACGAGTTAGCTTCAAATCCATGCGAAACACATGATTTAGATTAAAATCAATGCGAAGTAGAAGGCTTATCTTCGAATCCATGCGAAACAAATGGTTTAGCTTCAAATACTTGTGATATACATGATTTAGCTTCAACTCCATGCGAAACAAACGTGTTAGCTTAAAATCCATGCGGAACACATGATTTAGCTTCAAATCAATGCGAAGTAGAAGGCTGATCTTCGAATCCATGCGAAGCAAATTGTTTAGCTTCAAATACTTGTGATACACTTGATTTAGCTTCAACAGCATGCGAAACAAACGAGTTAGATTCAAATCCATGCAAAACACATGATTTAGCTTCAAATCAATGCGAAATAGATGGATTATCTTCGAATCCATGCGAAACAAATGGTTTAACTTCAAATACTTGTGATATACATGATCTAGCTTCAACAGCATGCGAAGCAAACGAGTTATCTTCAAATCCAAGCGAAACACATGATTTATCTTCAAATCAATGCTAAGTAGAAAGCTTAGCTTCAAATCCATGGGAATCAAATGGTTTAGCTTCAAATACTTGTGATAAACATAATTTAGCTTCAACTGCTAGCGAAAAAACGAATTAGCTTCAAATCCAAGCGAAACACATGATTTAGCCTCAAATCAATGCGAAGTAGAAGGCTTAGCTTCGAATAAATGCGAAACAAATGGTTTAGCTTCAAATACTTGTGATATACATGATTTAGCTTCAACAACATGCGAAACAAACGAGTTAGCTTCAAGTCCAAGCAAAAACATGATTTAGCATCAAGTCAACGTGAAGTTGATGGCTTAGCTTCAAATCCATGCGAAACGAATGATTTAGCTTCATATACTTGTGAATATAAGTGATATAGCTTCAAATGTAGGCGAAACAAACGAGTTAGCTTCAAACCCATGCGAAACACATGATTTAGCTTCTAATCAATGAGAAGTAGAAGGCTGATCTTCGTATCCATGCGAAACAAATGGTTTAACTTCAAATACTTGTGATATACATGATTTAGCTTCAACTGCATGCGAAGCAAACGAGTTAACTTCAAGGCCAAGCGAAAAACATGATTTAGCTTCAAATCAATGCGAAGTAGAAGGGTTATCTTCGAATCCATGCGAAACAAATGGTTCAGCTTCAAATACTTGTGATATACATGATTCAGCTTCAACTGCATGCGAAACAAACGAGTTAGATTCAAATCCATGCTAAACACATGATTTAGCTTCAAATCAATGCGAAATAGATGGATTATCTTCGAATCCATGCGAAACAAATGGTTTAGCTCCAAATACTTGTGATACACTTGATTTAGCTTCAACAGCGTGCGAAATAAACGAGGTAGCTTCCAATCCATGCGAAACACATGATCTAGCAACTAATCAATGCGAAGTAGGAGGCTGATATTCGAATCCATGCGAAGCAAATTGTTTAGCTCCAAATACTTGTGATACACTTGATTTAGCTTCAACAGCGTGCGAAATAAACGAGTTAGCTTCAAACCCATGCGAAACACATGATTTAGCATCTAATCAATGCGAAGTAGGAGGCTGATCTTCGAATCCATGCGAAGCAAATTGTTTAGCTCCAAATACTTGTGATACACTTGATTTATCTTCAACAGCGTGCGAAATAAACGAGTTAGCTTCAAATCCATGCAAAACACACGATTTAGCTTCAAATCAATGCGAAATAGATGGATTATCTTCGAATCCATGAGAAACAAATGGTTTAACTTCAAATACTTGTGATATACATGATTTAGCTTCAACAGCATGCGAAGCAAACGAGTTATCTTCAAATCCAAGCGAAACACATGATTTATCTTCAAATCAATGCTAAGTAGAAAGCTTAGCTTCAAATCCATGGGAATCAAATGGTTTAGCTTCAAATCCTTGTGATATACATGATTCAGCTTCAACTGCATGCGAAACAAACGTGTTAGCTTCAAATCCATGCGAAACACATGATTTAGATTAAAATCAATGTGAAGTAGAAGGCTTATCTTCGAATCCATGCGTAACAAATGGTTTAGCTTCAAATACTTGTGATACACTTGGTTTAGCTTCAACAGCATGCGAAGCAAACGAGTTAGCTTCAAATCCATGCGAATCAAATGTTTTAGCTTCAAATACTTGTGATATACATGATTTATCTTCAACACCTAGCAAAAAAAACGAGTTAGCTTCAAATCCATGCGAAACACATGATTTGCTTCAAATCAATGCGAAGTAGATGAATTATCTTCGAATCCATGCGAAACAAATGGCTTAACTTCAAATACTTGTGATATACATGATTCAGCTTCAACTGCATGCGAAACAAACGAGTTAGCTTCAAATCCATGCGAAACACATGATTTAGCTTCAAATCAATGCGAAGTAGAAGGGGTATCTTCGTATCGATGCGAAACAAATGGTTTAGCTGCAAATACTTGTGATATACGTGATTTAGCTTCAACTGCATGCGAAACAAACGAGTTAACTTCGAATCCATGCGAAACGAATGGGTTAGCTGCAAATACTTGTGATATACATGATTTAGCTTCAACTGCATGCGAAAAAAAAGAGTTAACTTCAAATACATGCGAAACACATGAGTTAGCTTCAAATCAATGCGAAGTGGAAGGCTTATCTTCGAATCCATGCGAAACAAATGGTTTAGCTTCAAAAACTTGTGATATACATAATTCAGCTTCAACTGCATGCGAAACAAACGTGTTAGCTTCAAATCCATGCGAAACACATGATTTAGATTAAAATCAATGCGAAGTAGAAGGCTTATCTTCGAATCCATGCGAAACAAATGGTTTAGCTTCAAATACATGTGATATACATGATTTAGCTTCAACTGCATGCGAAACAAACGAGTTAACTTCAAATCCATGCGAAACACATGAGTTAGCTTCAAATCAATGCGAAGTGGAAGGCTTATCTTCGTATCGATGCGAAACAAATGGTTTAGCTGCAAATACTTGTGATATACGTGATTTAGCTTCAACTGCATGCGAAACAAACGAGTTAACTTCGAATCCATGCGAAACGAATGGGTTAGCTGCAAATACTTGTGATATACATGATTTAGCTTGAACTGCATGCGAAACAAACGAGTTAACTTCAAATCCATGCGAAACACATGAGTTAGCTTCAAATCAATGCGAAGTGGAAGGCTTATCTTCGAATCCATGCGAAACAAATGGTTTAGCTCCAAAAACTTGTGATATACATAATTCAGCTTCAACTGCATGCGAAACAAACGTGTTAGCTTCAAATCCATGCGAAACACATGATTTAGATTAAAATCAATGCGAAGTAGAAGGCTTATCTTCGAATCCATGCGAAACAAATGGTTTAGCTTCAAATACTTGTGAAATACATGATTTAGCTTCAACTGCATGCGAAACAAACGAGTTAGCTTAAAATCCATGCGAAACACATGATTTAGCTTCAAATCAATGCGAAGAAGAAGGCTGATCTTCGAATCCATGCGTAACAAATGGTTTAGCTTCAAATACTTGTGATACACTTGGTTTAGCTTCAACAGCATGCGAAACAAACGAGTTAGCTTCAAATCCATGCGAAACACATGAGTTAGCTTCAAATCAATGCGAAGTGGAAGGCTTATCGTCGTATCGATGCGAAACAAATGGTTTAGCTGCAAATACTTGTGATGTACGTGATTTAGCTTCAACTGCATGCGAAACAAACGAGTTAACTTCGAATCCATGCGAAACGAATGGGTTAGCTGCAAATACTTGTGATATACATGATTTAGCTTCAACTGCATGCGAAACAAACGAGTTAGCTTCAAATCCATGCGAAACACATGATTTAGCTTCAAATCAATGCGAAGTAGGAGGCATATCTTCGATTCCTTGCGATACAAATGGTTTAGCTTCAAATACTTGTGATATACATGATTTAGCTTCAACAGCATGCGAAACAAACGAGTTAGCTTCAAATCCATGCGAAACACATGATTTAGCTTCAAATCAATGCGAAGTAGAAGGGTTATCTTCGAATCCATGCGAAACATATGGTTTAGCTTCAAATACTTGTGATATACATGATTCAGCTTCAACTGCATGCGAAACAAACGAGTTAGCTTCAAATCCATGCGAAACACATGATTTAGCTTCAAATCAATGCGAAATAGATGGATTATCTTCGAATCAATGCGAAACAAATGGTTTAACTTCAAATACTTGTGATATACATGATTTAGCTTCAACAGCATGCGAAGCAGACGAGTTAGATTCAAATCCATGCGAAACACATGATTTAGCTTCAAATCAATGCGATGTGGAAGGCTTACCTTCGAAACCATGCGAAACGAATAGTTTAGCTTCAAATACTTGTGATATACATGATTTAGTTCCAACAACATGCGAAACAAACGAGTTAGCTTCAAATCCATGCGAAATACATAATTTAGATTAAAATCAATGCGAAGTAGAAGGCTTATCTTCGAAACCATGCGAAACGAATAGTTTAGCTTCAAATACTTGTGATATTCATGATTCAGCTTCAACTGCATGCAAAACAAACGAGTTAGCTTCAAATCCATGCGAAACACATGATTTAGCATCAAATCAATGCGATGTGGAAGGCTTATCTTCGAATCCATGCGAAACAAATGGTTTAGCTTCATATACTTGTGATATACATGATTTAGCTTCAACAGCATGCGAAATGAACGAGTTAGATTCAAATCCATGCGACGAAACACATGATTTAGCTTCAAATCAATGCGAAGTAGAAGTGTTATTATCGAATCCATGCGAAACAAATGGTTTAGCTGCAAATACTTGTGATATACATGATTTAGCTTCAACTGCATACGAAAAAAAGAGTTAGCTTCAAATCCATGCGAAACATATGATTTAACTTCAAATCAATGCGAAGTTAGAAGGCTGTTCTTCGAATCCATGCGAAGCAAATGGTTTAGCTTCAAATACTTGTGATACACTTGAGTTAGCTTCAACAGCATGCGAAACAAACGAGTTAGGTTCAAATCCATGCGAAACACATGATTTAGCATCAAATCAATGCGAAGTGGAAGGCTTATCTTCGAATCCATGCGAAACAAATGGTTTAGCTTCATATACTTGTGATATACATGATTTAGCTTCAACAGCATGCGAAATGAACGAGTTAGATTCAAATCCATGCGAAACACATGATTTAGCTTCAAATCAATGCGAAGTAGAAGTGTTATCTTCGAATCCATGCGAAACAAATGGTTTTGCTGCAAATACTTGTGATATACATGATTTAGCTTCAACTGCATACGAAAAAAAAGAGTTAGCTTCAAATCCATGCGAAACATATGATTTAACTTCAAATCAATGCGCAGTAGAAGCTTATCTTCGAATCCGTGCGAAGCAAATGGTTTAGCTTCAAATACTTGTGATACATTTGATTTAGCTTCAACAGCATGCGAAACAAACGAGTTAGCTTCAAATCCATGCGAAACACATGATTTAGATTAAAATCAATGCGGAGTAGAAGGCTTATCTTCGAATCCGTGCGAAACAAATGGTTTAGCTTCAAATACTTGTTATACATTTGATTCAGCTTCCACAGCATGCGAAACAAACGATTTATCTTCAAATACATGCGAAACGTATGATTTAGCTTGAAATCAATGCGAAGTAGAATGGTTATCTTCGAATCCAAGCGTAACAAATGGTTTACCTTGATACACCTGTGATATACATGATTTAGCTTCAACTACATACGAAAAAAAAGAGTTAGCTTCAAATCGATGCGAAACATATGATTTAACTTCAAATGAATGCGAAGTAGAAGGCTGATCTTCGAATCACGCGAAACAAATGGTTTAGCTGCAAATACTTGTGATATACATAATTCAGCTTCAACTGCATGCGAAACAAACGAGTTAGCATCAAATCCATGCGATACACATGATTTAGATTAAAGTCAATGCGAAGTAGAAGACTTATCTTCGAATCCATGCGAAACAAATGGTTTAGCTTCAAATACTTGTGATATACATGATTTAGCTTCAACAGCATGCGAAACAAACGAGTTAGCTTAAAATCCATGCGAAACACATGATTTAGCTTCAAATCAATGCGAAGAAGAAGGCTGATCTTCGAATCCATGCGTAACAAATGGTTTAGCTTCAAATACTTGTGATACACTTGGTTTAGCTTCAACAGCATGCGAAATGAACGAGTTAGATTCAAATCCATGCGAAACACATGATTTAGCTTCAAATCAATGCGAAGTAGAAGTGTTATTATCGAATCCATGCGAAACAAATGGTTTAGCTGCAAATACTTGTGATATACATGATTTAGCTTCAACTGCATACGAAAAAAAAGAGTTAGCTTCAAATCCATGCGAAACATATGATTTAACTTCAAATCAATGCGAAGTAGAAGGCTGTTCTTCGAATCCATGCGAAGCAAATGGTTTAGCTTCAAATACTTGTGATACACTTGCGTTAGCTTCAACAGCATGCGAAACAAACGAGTTAGGTTCAAATCCATGCGAAACACATGATTTAGCATCAAATCAATGCGAAGTGGAAGGCTTATCTTCGAATCCATGCGAAACAAATGGTTTAGATTCATATACTTGTGATATACATGATTTAACTTCAACAGCATGCGAAATGAACGAGTTAGATTCAAATCCATGCGAAACACATGATTTAGCTTCAAATCAATGCGAAGTAGAAGTGTTATCTTCGAATCCATGCGAAACAAATGGTTTTGCTGCAAATACTTGTGATATACATGATTTAGCTTCAACTGCATACGAAAAAAAAGAGTTAGCTTCAAATCCATGCGAAACATATGATTTAACTTCAAATCAATGCGCAGTAGAAGGCTTATCTTCGAATCCGTGCGAAGCAAATGTTTAGCTTCAAATACTTGTGATACATTTGATTTAGCTTCAACAGCATGCGAAACAAACGAGTTAGCTTCAAATCCATGCGAAACACATGATTTAGATTAAAATCAATGCGGAGTAGAAGGCTTATCTTCGAATCCGTGCGAAACAAATGGTTTAGCTTCAAATACTTGTTATACATTTGATTCAGCTTCCACAGCATGCGAAACAAACGATTTATCTTCAAATACATGCGAAACGTATGATTTAGCTTCAAATCAATGCGAAGTAGAATGGTTATCTTCGAATCCAAGCGTAACAAATGGTTTACCTTGATACACCTGTGATATACATGATTTAGCTTCAACTACATACGAAAAAAAAGAGTTAGCTTCAAATCGATGCGAAACATATGATTTAACTTCAAATGAATGCGAAGTAGAAGGCTGATCTTCGAATCCACGCGAAACAAATGGTTTAGCTGCAAATACTTGTGATATACATAATTCAGCTTCAACTGCATGCGAAACAAACGAGTTAGCATCAAATCCATGCGATACACATGATTTAGATTAAAGTCAATGCGAAGTAGAAGACTTATCTTCGAATCCATGCGAAACAAATGGTTTAGCTTCAAATACTTGTGATATACATGATTTAGCTTCAACAGCATGCGAAACAAACGAGTTAGCTTAAAATCCATGCGAAACACATGATTTAGCTTCAAATCAATGCGAAGAAGAAGGCTGATCTTCGAATCCATGCGTAACAAATGGTTTAGCTTCAAATACTTGTGATACACTTGGTTTAGCTTCAACAGCATGCGAAGCAAACGAGTTAGCTTCAAACCCATGCGAATCAAATGTTTTAGCTTCAAATACTTGTGATATACATGATTTATCTTCAACACCTAGCAAAAAAAACGAGTTAGCTTCAAATCCATGCGAAACACATGATTTGCTTCAAATCAATGCGAAGTAGATGAATTATCTTCGAATCCATGCGAAACAAATGGCTTAACTTCAAATACTTGTGATATACATGATTCAGCCTCAACTGCATGCGAAACAAACGAGTTAGCTTCAAATCCATGCGAAACACCATGATTTAGCTTCAAATCAATGCGAAGTAGAAGGGGTATCTTCGTATCGATGCGAAACAAATGGTTTAGCTGCAAATACTTGTGATATACGTGATTTAGCTTCAACTGCATGCGAAACAAACGAGTTAACTTCGAATCCATGCGAAACGAATGGGTTAGCTGCAAATACTTGTGATATACATGATTTAGCTTCAACTGCATGCGAAACAAACGAGTTAACTTCAAATCCATGCGAAACACATGAGTTAGCTTCAAATCAATGCGAAGTGGAAGGCTTATCTTCGAATCCATGCGAAACAAATGGTTTAGCTTCAAAAACTTGTGATATACATAATTCAGCTTCAACTGCATGCGAAACAAACGTGTTAGCTTCAAATCCATGCGAAACACATGATTTAGATTAAAATCAATGCGAAGTAGAAGGCTTATCTTCGAATCCATGCGAAACAAATGGTTTAGCTTCAAATACTTGTGATATACATGATTTAGCTTCAACTGCATGCGAAACAAACGAGTTAACTTCAAATCCATGCGAAACACATGAGTTAGCTTCAAATCAATGCGAAGTGGAAGGCTTATCTTCGTATCGATGCGAAACAAATGGTTTAGCTGCAAATACTTGTGATATACGTGATTTAGCTTCAACTGCATGCGAAAAAACGAGTTAACTTCGAATCCATGCGAAACGAATGGGTTAGCTGCAAATACTTGTGATATACATGATTTAGCTTCAACTGCATGCGAAACAAACGAGTTAACTTCAAATCCATGCGAAACACATGAGTTAGCTTCAAATCAATGCGAAGTGGAAGGCTTATCTTCGAATCCATGCGAAACAAATGGTTTAGCTCCAAAAACTTGTGATATACATCATTCAGCTTCAACTGCATGCGAAACAGACGTGTTAGCTTCAAATCCATGCGAAACACATGATTTAGATTAAAATCAATGCGAAGTAGAAGGCTTATCTTCGAATCCATGCGAAACAAATGGTTTAGCTTCAAATACTTGTGAAATACATGATTTAGCTTCAACTGCATGCGAAACAAACGAGTTAGCTTAAAATCCATGCGAAACACATGATTTAGCTTCAAATCAATGCGAAGAAGAAGGCTGATCTTCGAATCCATGCGTAACAAATGGTTTAGCTTCAAATACTTGTGATACACTTGGTTTAGCTTCAACAGCATGCGAAACAAACGAGTTAGGTTCAAATCCATGCGAAACACATGATTTAGCATCAAATCAATGCGAAGTGGAAGGCTTATCTTCGTATCGATGCGAAACAAATGGTTTAGCTGCAAATACTTGTGATATACGTGATTTAGCTTCAACTGCATGCGAAACAAACGAGTTAACTTCGAATCCATGCGAAACGAATGGGTTAGCTGCAAATACTTGTGATATACATGATTTAGCTTCAACTGCATGCGAAACAAACGAGTTAACTTCAAATCATGCGAAACACATGAGTTAGCTTCAAATCAATGCGAAGTGGAAGGCTTATCTTCGAATCCATGCGAAACAAATGGTTTAGCTCCAAAAACTTGTGATATACATAATTCAGCTTCAACTGCATGCGAAACAAACGTGTTAGCTTCAAATCCATGCGAAACACATGATTTAGATTAAAATCAATGCGAAGAAGAAGGCTGATCTTCGAATCCATACGTAACAAATGGTTTAGCTTCAAATACTTGTGATACACTTGGTTTAGCTTCAACAGCATGCGAAACAAACGAGTTAGCTTCAAATCCATGCGAATCAAATGTTTTAGCTTCAAATACTTGTGATATACATGATTTATCTTCAACACCTAGCAAAAAAAACGAGTTAGCTTCAAATCCATGCAAAACACACGATTTAGCTTCAAATCAATGCGAAATAGATGGATTATATTCGAATCCATGAGAAACAAATGGTTTAGCTTCAATACTTGTGATACACTTGGTTTAGCTTCAACAGCATGCGAAGCAAACGAGTTATCTTCAAATCCAAGCGAAACACATGATTTATCTTCAAATCAATGCTAAGTAGAAAGCTTAGCTTCAAATCCATGGGAATCAAATGGTTTAGCTTCAAATCCTTGTGATATACATGATTCAGCTTCAACTGCATGCGAAACAAACGAGTTAGCTTCAAATCCATGCGAAACACATGATTTAGATTAAAATCAATGCGAAGTAGAAGGCTTATCTTCGAATAAATGCGAAACAAATGATATAGCTTCAAATACTTGTGATATACATGATTTAGTTCAAACAGCATGCGAAACAAACGAGTTAGCTTCAAGTCCAAACGAAAAACATGATTTAGCATCAAGTCAACGCGAAGTTGATGGCTTAGCTTCAAATCCATGCGAAACGAAAGATTTAGCTTCACATACTTGTGAATATAAGTGATATAGCTTCAAATGCAGGCGAAACAAACGAGTTAGCTTCAAACCCATGCGAAACACATGACTTAGCATCTAATCAATGCAAAGTAGAAGGCTAATCTTCGAATCCATGCGAAACAAATGATATAGCTTCAAATACTTGTGATACACTTGATCTAGCTTCAACAGCATGCGAAACAAACGAGTTAGCTTCAAATCCATGCGAAACACATGATTTAGCTTCAAATCAATGCGAAGTAGGAGGCATATCTTCGATTCCTTGCGATACAAATGGTTTAGCTTCAAATACTTGTGATATACATGATTTAGCTTCAACAGCATGCGAAACAAACGAGTTAGCTTCAAATCCATGCGAAACACATGATTTAGCTTCAAATCAATGCGAAGTAGAAGGGTTATCTTCGAATCCATGCGAAACATATGGTTTAGCTTCAAATACTTGTGATATACATGATTCAGCTTCAACTGCATGCGAAACAAACGAGTTAGCTTCAAATCATGCGAAACACATGATTTAGCTTCAAATCAATGCGAAATTGATGGATTATCTTCGAATCAATGCGAAACAAATGGTTTAACTTCAAATACTTGTGATATACATGATTTAGCTTCAACAGCATGCGAAGCAGACGAGTTAGATTCAAATCCATGCGAAACACATGATTTAGCTTCAAATCAATGCGATGTGGAAGGCTTACCTTCGAATCCATGCGAAACGAATAGTTTAGCTTCAAATACTTGTGATATACATGATTTAGTTCCAACAACATGCGAAACAAACGAGTTAGCTTCAAATCCATGCGAAATACATAATTTAGATTAAAATCAATGCGAAGTAGAAGGCTTATCTTCGAAACCATGCGAAACGAATAGTTTAGCTTCAAATACTTGTGATATTCATGATTCAGCTTCAACTGCATGCGAAACAAACGGGTTAGCTTCAAATCCATGCGAAACACATGATTTAGCATCAAATCAATGCGATGTGGAAGGCTTATCTTCGAATCCATGCGAAACAAATGGTTTAGCTTCATATACTTGTGATATACATGATTTAGCTTCAACAGCATGCGAAATGAACGAGTTAGATTCAAATCCATGCGAAACACATGATTTAGCTTCAAATCAATGCGAAGTAGAAGTGTTATTATCGAATCCATGCGAAACAAATGGTTTAGCTGCAAATACTTGTGATATACATGATTTAGCTTCAACTGCATACGAAAAAAAGAGTTAGCTTCAAATCCATGCGAAACATATGATTTAACTTCAAATCAATGCGAAGTAGAAGGCTGTTCTTCGAATCCATGCGAAGCAAATGGTTTAGCTTCAAATACTTGTGATACACTTGAGTTAGCTTCAACAGCATGCGAAACAAACGAGTTAGGTTCAAATCCATGCGAAACACATGATTTAGCATCAAATCAATGCGAAGTGGAGGCTTATCTTCGAATCCATGCGAAACAAATGGTTTAGCTTCATATACTTGTGATATACATGATTTATCTTCAACAGCATGCGAAATGAACGAGTTAGATTCAAATCCATGCGAAACACATGATTTAGCTTCAAATCAATGCGAAGTAGAAGTGTTATCTTCGAATCCATGCGAAACAAATGGTTTTGCTGCAAATACTTGTGATATACATGATTTAGCTTCAACTGCATACGAAAAAAAAGAGTTAGCTTCAAATCCATGCGAAACATATGATTTAACTTCAAATCAATGCGCAGTAGAAGGCTTATCTTCGAATCCGTGCGAAGCAAATGGTTTAGCTTCAAATACTTGTGATACATTTGATTTAGCTTCAACAGCATGCGAAACAAACGAGTTAGCTTCAAATCCATGCGAAACACATGATTTAGATTAAAATCAATGCGGAGTAGAAGGCTTATCTTCGAATCCGTGCGAAACAAATGGTTTAGCTTCAAATACTTGTTATACATTTGATTCAGCTTTCCACAGCATGCGAAACAAACGATTTATCTTCAAATACATGCGAAACGTATGATTTAGCTTCAAATCAATGCGAAGTAGAATGGTTATCTTCGAAGCCAAGCGTAAACAAATGGTTTACCTTGATACACCTGTGATATACATGATTTAGCTTCAACTACATACGAAAAAAAAAGAGTTAGCTTCAAATCGATGCGAAACATATGATTTAACTTCAAATGAATGCGAAGTAGAAGGCTGATCTTCGAATCCACGCGAAACAAATGGTTTAGCTGCAAATACTTGTGATATACATAATTCAGCTGCAACTGCATGCGAAACAAACGAGTTAGCATCAAATCCATGCGATACACATGATTTAGATTAAAGTCAATGCGAAGTAGAAGACTTATCTTCGAATCCATGCGAAACAAATGGTTTAGCTTCAAATACTTGTGATATACATGATTTAGCTTCAACAGCATGCGAAACAAACGAGTTAGCTTAAAATCCATGCGAAACACATGATTTAGCTTCAAATCAATGCGAAGAAGAAGGCTGATCTTCGAATCCATGCGTAACAAATGGTTTAGCTTCAAATACTTGTGATACACTTGGTTTAGCTTCAACAGCATGCGAATGAACGAGTTAGATTCAAATCCATGCGAAACACATGATTTAGCTTCAAATCAATGCGAAGTAGAAGTGTTATTATCGAATCCATGCATAACAAATGGTTTAGCTACAAATACTTGTGATATACATGATTTAGCTTCAACTGCATACGAAAAAAAAGAGTTAGCTTCAAATCCATGCGAAAACATATGATTTAACTTCAAATCAATGCGAAGTAGAAGGCTGTTCTTCGAATCCATGCGAAGCAAATGGTTTAGCTTCAAATACTTGTGATACACTTGAGTTAGCTTCAACAGCATGCGAAACAAACGAGTTAGGTTCAAATCCATGCGAAACACCTGATTTAGCATCAATCAATGCGAAGTGGAAGGCTTATCTTCGAATCCATGCGAAACAAATGGTTTAGCTTCATATACTTGTGATATACATGATTTAGCTTCAACAGCATGCGAAATGAACGAGTTAGATTCAAATCCATGCGAAACACATGATTTAGCTTCAAATCAATGCGAAGTAGAAGTGTTATCTTCGAATCCATGCGAAACAAATGGTTTTGCTGCAAATACTTGTGATATACATGATTTAGCTTCAACTGCATACGAAAAAAAAGAGTTAGCTTCAAATCCATGCGAAACATATGATTTAACTTCAAATCAATGCGCAGTAGAAGGCTTATCTTCGAATCCGTGCGAAGCAAATGGTTTAGCTTCAATTACTTGTGATACACTTGGTTTAGCTTCAACAGCATGCGAAGCAAACGAGTTAGCTTCAAATCCATGCGAATCAAATGTTTTAGCTTCAAATACTTGTGATATACATGATTTATCTTCAACACCTAGCAAAAAAAAACGAGTTAGCTTCAAATCCATGCGAAACACATGATTTGCTCAAATCAATGCGAAGTAGATGAATTATCTTCGAATCCATGCGAAACAAATGGCTTAACTTCAAATACTTGTGATATACATGATTCAGCCTCAACTGCATGCGAAACAAACGAGTTAACTTCGAATCCATGCGAAACGAATGGGTTAGCTGCAAAAACTTGTGATATACATGATTTAGCTTCAACTGCATGCGAAACAAACGAGTTAACTTCAAATCCATGCGAAACACATGAGTTAGCTTCAAATCAATGCGAAGTGGAAGGCTTATCTTCGAATCCATGCGAAACAAATGGTTTAGCTTCAAAAACTTGTGATATACATAATTCAGCTTCAACTGCATGCGAAACAAACGTGTAGCTTCAAATCCATGCGAAACACATGATTTAGATTAAAAATCAATGCGAAGTAGAAGGCTTATCTTCGAATCCATGCGAAACAAATGGTTTAGCTTCAAATACTTGTGATATACATGATTTAGCTTCAACTGCAGCGAAACAAACGAGTTAACTTCAAATCCCATGCGAAACACATGAGTTAGCTTCAAATCAATGCGAAGTGGAAGGCTTATCTTCGTATCGATGCGAAACAAATGGTTTAGCTGCAAATACTTGTGATATACGTGATTTAGCTTCAACTGCATGCGAAACAAACGAGTTAACTTCGAATCCAT
The DNA here is from genome assembly GCF_051020955.1 of Megalopta genalis. Lineage (NCBI taxonomy): Eukaryota > Metazoa > Arthropoda > Insecta > Hymenoptera > Halictidae > Megalopta > Megalopta genalis. The sequence goes on along the minus strand of NW_027476214.1, from coordinate 7,188 downwards.
GCGAAACGAATGGGTTAGCTGCAAATACTTGTGATATACATGATTAGCTTCAACTGCATGCGAAACAAACGAGTTAACTTCAAATCCATGCGAAACACATGAGTTAGCTTCAAATCAATGCGAAGTGGAAGGCTTATCTTCGAATCCATGCGAAACAAATGGTTTAGCTCCAAAAACTTGTGATATACATAATTCAGCTTCAACTGCATGCGAAACAAACGTGTTAGCTTCAAATCCATGCGAAACACATGATTTAGATTAAAATCAATGCGAAGTAGAAGGCTTATCTTCGAATCATGCGAAACAAATGGTTTAGCTTCAAATACTTGTGAAATACATGATTTAGCTTCAACTGCATGCGAAACAAACGAGTTAGCTTAAAATCCATGCGAAACACATGATTTAGCTTCAAATCAATGCGAAGAAGAAGGCTGATCTTCGAATCCATGCGTAACAAATGGTTTTGCTTCAAAACTTGTGATACACTTGGTTTAGCTTCAACAGCATGCGAAACAAACGAGTTAGGTTCAAATCCATGCGAAACACATGATTTAGCATCAAATCAATGCGAAGTGGAAGGCTTATCTTCGTATCGATGCGAAAAAAATGGTTTAGCTGCAAATACTTGTGATATACGTGATTTAGCTTCAACTGCATGCGAAACAAACGAGTTAACTTCGAATCCATGCGAACGAATGGGTTAGCTGCAAATACTTGTGATATACATGATTTAGCTTCAACTGCATGCGAAACAAACGAGTTAACTTCAAATCCATGCGAAACACATGAGTTAGCTTCAAATCAATGCGAAGTGGGAAGGCTTATCTTCGAATCCATGCGAAACAAATGGTTAGCTCCAAAAACTTGTGATATACATAATTCAGCTTCACTGCATGCGAAACAAACGTGTTAGCTTCAAATCCATTGCGAAACACATGATTTAGATTAAAATCAATGCGAAGAAGAAGGCTGATCTTCGAATCCATACGTAACAAATGGTTTAGCTTCAAATACTTGTGATACACTTGGTTTAGCTTCAACAGCATGCGAAACAAACGAGTTAGCTTCAAATCCATTGCGAATCAAATGTTTTAGCTTCAAATACTTGTGATATACATGATTTATCTTCAACACCTAGCAAAAAAAACGAGTTAGCTTCAAATCCATGCAAAACACACGATTTTAGCTTCAAATCAATGCGAAATAGATGGATTATCTTCGAATCCATGAGAAACAAATGGTTTAACTTCAAATACTTGTGATATACATGATTTAGCTTCAACAGCATGCGAAGCAAACGAGTTATCTTCAAATCCAAGCGAAACACATGATTTATCTTCAAATCAATGCTAAGTAGAAAGCTTAGCTTCAAATCCATGGGAATCAAATGGTTTAGCTTCAAATCCTTGTGATATACATGATTCAGCTTCAACTGCATGCGAAACAAACGAGTTAGCTTCAAATCCATGCGAAACACATGATTTAGATTAAAATCAATGCGAAGTAGAAGGCTTATCTTCGAATAAATGCGAAACAAATGATACAGCTTCAAATACTTGTGATATACATGATTTAGTTCAAACAGCATGCGAAACAAACGAGTTAACTTCAAGTCCAAACGAAATACATGATTTAGCATCAAGTCATCGCGAAGTTGATGGCTTAGCTTCAAATCCATGCGAAACGAAAGATTTAGCTTCACATACTTGTGAATATAAGTGATATAGCTTCAAATGCAGGCGAAACAAAACGAGTTAGCTTCAAACCCATTGCGAAACACATGACTTAGCATCTAATCAATGCAAAGTAGAAGGCTAATCTTCGAATCCATGCGAAACAAATGATATAGCTTCAAATACTTGTGATACACTTGATCTAGCTTCAACAGCATGCGAAACAAACGAGTTAGCTTCAAATCCATGCGAAACACATGATTTAACTTCAAATCAATGCGAAGTAGGAGGCATATCTTCGATTCCTTGCGATACAAATGGTTTAGCTTCAAATACTTGTGATATACATGATTTAGCTTCAACAGCATGCGAAACAAACGAGTTAGCTTCAAATCCATGCGAAACACATGATTTAGCTTCAAATCAATGCGAAGTAGAAGGGTTATCTTCGAATCCATGCGAAACAAATGGTTTAGCTTCAAATACTTGTGATATACATGATTCAGCTTCAACTGCATGCGAAACAAACGAGTTAGATTCAAATCCATGCTAAACACATGATTTAGCTCAATCAATGCGAAATAGATGGATTATCTTCGAATCAATGCGAAACAAATGGTTTAACTTCAAATACTTGTGATATACATGATTTAGCTTCAACAGCATGCGAAGCAGACGAGTTAGATTCAAATCCATGCGAAACACATGATTTAGCTTCAATCAATGCGATGTGGAAGGCTTACCTTCGAATCCATGCGAAACGAATAGTTTAGCTTCAAATACTTGTGATATACATGATTTAGTTCCAACAACATGCGAAACAAACGAGTTAGCTTCAAATCCATGCGAAACCATAATTTAGATTAAAATCAATGCGAAGTAGAAGGCTTATCTTCGAATCCATGCGAAACAAATGGTTTAGCTTCATATACTTGTGATATACATGATTTAGCTTCAACTACATACGAAAAAAAAGAGTTAGCTTCAAATCCATGCGAAACATATGATTTAACTTCAATGAATGCGAAGTAGAAGGCTGATCTTCGAATCCACGCGAAACAAATGGTTTAGCTGCAAATACTTGTGATATACATGATTTAGCTTCAACTGCATGCGAAACAAACGAGTTAACTTCAAAGCCATGCGAAACACATGATTTAGATTCAATCAATGCGAAGTAGAAGGCTTATCTTCGAATCCATGCGAAAAAAATGTTTAGCTTCAAAAACTTGTGATATACATAATTCAGCTTCAACTGCATGCGAAACAAACGTGTTAGCTTCAAATCCATGCGAAACACATGATTTAGATTAAAATCAATGCGAAGTAGATGGCTTATCTTCGAATCCATGCGAAACAAATGGTTTAGCTTCAAATACTTGTGAAATACATGATTTAGCTTCAACTGCATGCGAAACAAACGAGTTAGCTTAAAATCCATGCGAAACACATGATTTAGCTTCAAATCAATGCGAAGTAGAAGGCTATCTTCGAATCCATGCGAAACAAATGGTTTAGCTTCAATACTTGTGATATACATGATTTAGCTTCAACCTGCATGCGAAACAAACGAGTTAACTTCAAATCCATGCGAAACACATGAGTTAGCTTCAATCAATGCGAAGTGGAAGGCTTATCTTCGTATCGATGCGAACAAATGGTTTAGCTGCAAATACTTGTGATATACGTGATTTAGCTTCAACTGCATGCGAAACAAACGAGTTAACTTCGAATCCATGCGAAACGAATGGGTTAGCTGCAAATACTTGTGATATACATGATTTAGCTTCAACTGCATGCGAAACAAACGAGTTAACTTCAAATCCATGCGAAACACATGAGTTAGCTTCAAATCAATGCGAAGTGGAAGGCTTATCTTCGAATCCATGCGAAACAAATGGTTTAGCTCCAAAAACTTGTGATATACATAATTCAGCTTCAACTGCATGCGAAACAAACGTGTTAGCTCAAATCCATGCGAAACACATGATTTAGATTAAAATCAATGCGAAGTAGAAGGCTTATCTTCGAATCCATGCGAAACAAATGGTTTAGCTTCAAATACTTGTGAAATACATGATTTAGCTTCAACTGCATGCGAAACAAACGAGTTAGCTTAAAATCCATGCGAAACACATGATTTAGCTTCAAATCAATGCGAAGAAGAAGGCTGATCTTCGAATCCATGCGTAACAAATGGTTTAGCTTCAAATACTTGTGATACACTTGGTTTAGCTTCAACAGCATGCGAAACAAACGAGTTAGCTTCAAATCCATGCGAAACACATGAGTTAGCTTCAAATCAATGCGAAGTGGAAGGCTTATCTTCGTATCGATGCGAAACAAATGGTTTAGCTGCAAATACTTGTGATATACGTGATTTAGCTTCAACTGCAATGCGAAACAAACGAGTTAACTTCGAATCCATGCGAAACGAATGGGTAGCTGGAAATACTTGTGATATACATGATTTAGCTTCAACTGCATGCGAAACAAACGAGTTACTTCAAATCCATGCGAAACACATGAGTTAGCTTCAAATCAATGCGAAGTGGAAGGCTTATCTTCGAATCCATGCGAAACAAATGTTTAGCTCCAAAAACTTGTGATATATATAATTCAGCTTCAACTGCATGCGAAACAAACGTGTTAGCTTCAAATCCATGCGAAACACATGATTTAGATTAAAATCAATGCGAAGAAGAAGGCTGATCTTCGAATCCATACGTAACAATGGTTTAGCTTCAAATACTTGTGATACACTTGGTTTAGCTTCAACAAGCATGCGAAACAAACGAGTTAGCTTCAAATCCATGCGAATCAAATGTTTTAGCTTCAAATACTTGTGATATACATGATTTATCTTCAACACCTAGCAAAAAAAAACGAGTTAGCTTCAAATCCATGCAAAACACACGATTTAGCTTCAAATCAATGCGAATAGATGGATTATCTTCGAATCATGAGAAACAAATGGTTTAACTTCAAATACTTGTGATATACATGATTTAGCTTCAACAGCATGCGAAGCAAACGAGTTATCTTCAATCCAAGCGAAACACATGATTATCTTCAAATCAATGCTAAGTAGAAAGCTTAGCTTCAAATCCATGGGAATCAAATGGTTTAGCTTCAAATCCTTGTGATATACATGATTCAGCTTCAACTGCATGCGAAACAAACGAGTTAGCTTCAAATCCATGCGAAACACATGATTTAGATTAAAATCAATGCGAAGTAGAAGGCTTATCTTCGAATAAAATGCGAAACAATGATACAGCTTCAAATACTTGTGATATACATGATTTAGTTCAAACAGCATGCGAAACAAACGAGTTAACTTCAAGTCCAAACGAAAAACATGATTTAGCATCAAGTCAACGCGAAGTTGATGGCTTAGCTTCAAATCCATGCGAAACGAAAGATTTAGCTTCACATACTTGTGAATATAAGTGATATAGCTTCAAATGCAGGCGAAACAAACGAGTTAGCTTCAACCCATGCGAAACACATGACTTAGCATCTAATCAATGCAAAGTAGAAGGCTAATCTTCGAATCCATGCGAAACAAATGATATAGCTTCAAATACTTGTGATACACTTGATCTAGCTTCAACAGCATGCGAAACAAACGAGTTAGCTTCAAATCCATGCGAAACACATGATTTAACTTCAAATCAATGCGAAGTAGGAGGCATATCTTCGATTCCTTGCGATACAAATGGTTTAGCTTCAAATACTTGTGATATACATGATTTAGCTTCAACAGCATGCGAAACAAACGAGTTAGCTTCAAATCCATGCGAAACACATGATTTAGCTTCAAATCAATGCGAAGTAGAAGGGTTATCTTCGAATCCATGCGAAACAAATGGTTTAGCTTCAAATACTTGTGATATACATGATTCAGCTTCAACTGCATGCGAAACAAACGAGTTAGATTCAAATCCATGCTAAACACATGATTTAGCTTCAAATCAATGCGAAATAGATGGATTATCTTCGAATCAATGCGAAACAAATGGTTTAACTTCAAATACTTGTGATTACATGATTTAGCTTCAACAGCATGCGAAGCAGACGAGTTAGATTCAAATCATGCGAAACACATGATTTAGCTTCAAATCAATGCGATGTGGAAGGCTTACCTTCGAATCCATGCGGAAACGAATAGTTTAGCTTCAAATACTTGTGATATACATGATTTAGTTCCAACAACATGCGAAACAAACAGTTAGCTTCAATCCATGCGAAACACATAATTTAGATTAAAATCAATGCGAAGTAGAAGGCTTATCTTCGAATCCATGCGAACAAATGGTTTAGCTTCATATACTTGTGATATACATGATTTAGCTTCAACTACATACGAAAAAAAAGAGTTAGCTTCAAATCCATGCGAAACATATGATTTAACTTCAAATGAATGCGAAGTAGAAGGCTGATCTTCGAATCCACGCGAAACAAATGGTTTAGCTGCAAATACTTGTGATATACATGATTTAGCTTCAACTGCATGCGAAACAAACGAGTTAACTTCAAAGCCATGCGAAACACATGATTTAGATTTCAAATCAATGGCGAAGTAGAAGGCTTATCTTCGAATCCATGCGAAAAAAATGGTTTAGCTTCAAAAACTTGTGATATACATAATTCAGCTTCAACTGCATGCGAACAAACGTGTTAGCTTCAAATCCATGCGAAACACATGATTTAGATTAAAATCAATGCGAAGTAGAAGGCTTATCTTCGAATCCATGCGAAACAAATGGTTTAGCTTCAAATACTTGTGAAATACATGATTTAGCTTCAACTGCATGCGAAACAAACGAGTTAGCTTAAAAATCCATGCGAAACACATGATTTAGCTTCAAATCAATGCGAAGTAGAAGGCTTATCTTCGAATCCATGCGAAACAAATGGTTTAGCTTCAAATACTTGTGATATACATGATTTAGCTTCAACTGCATGCGAAACAAACGAGTTAACTTCAAATCCATGCGAACACATGAGTTAGCTTCAAATCAATGCGAAGTGGAAGGCTTATCTTCGTATCGATGCGAAACAAATGGTTTAGCTGCAAATACTTGTGATATACGTGATTTAGCTTCAACTGCATGCGAAACAAACGAGTTAACTTCGAATCCATGCGAAACGAATGGGTTAGCTGCAAATACTTGTGATATACATGATTTAGCTTCAACTGCATGCGAAACAAACGAGTTAACTTCAATCCATGCGAAACACATGAGTTAGCTTCAAATCAATGCGAAGTGGAAGGCTTATCTTCGAATCCATGCGAAACAAATGGTTTAGCTCCAAAAACTTGTGATATACATAATTCAGCTTCAACTGCATGCGAAACAAACGTGTTAGCTTCAAATCCATGCGAAACACATGATTTAGATTAAAATCAATGCGAAGTAGAAGGCTTATCTTCGAATCCATGCGAAACAAATGGTTTAGCTTCAAATACTTGTGAAATACATGATTTAGCTTCAACTGCATGCGAAAC